>NW_028274813.1:120523976-120675491 GCF_037043125.1 Eumetopias jubatus
AACAAACAAGGCTAGGGGTTGAGGCACCTGCCTTTCTGACCCCAGCTCTATCTCTAAACCTTGGGTTTTCACTGCCTCATTTCTAAAATGTGGTGTCAGAGCAGACACTCCTACAGGTCTTCTACTCTGAAACCTACACTTGGATTTATGGATATTCAATGGTTCTTTGACCACCTTGAACAAAGGACACAACAGAACCCGAACCCCAGGAAAGCTGATAAAGCACAACAAAACCGTCTGGCACTGGGGGCTGCCATCTGCACGCGGCTATGCTTGGCTATTTTCCTTTGACTGCACTCTGCCCCTGGAGCATCTGCAGGAATCCAAGCGTCCTGGACAGACTGTGTAACAGGCATGAGGAGACATCCCTGATTATGCCTGACAGGCAGGCTGGGAACTTTTCTGGGAAAACTCAAAGGCTGGACATGAGCTCCTTGATCTGCAGGAGTCATTAACGGTCGAAGAATTCTGCTGGCTACTCTCAGGCACACAAAACCCCAACCATGTTGGCCCTGATCTCCATGACCGCAGATTTTTGGAAAGTGTGAGATTAAATTCATCTCCTAGTTCCAATGAAGATATAAAGCTGAGTGTTATAAAGTGAGCTGTCAGTAAAAATGAGATGGGGAGCTGCAGATGGTAAGAAGGCCCTCTCCTGGGTGGATTATCCCTCTAAAGGAAAGGAGGAGACGTAGCGAGCGTTCCAGCCACATCATGACACAGAGTGAAGCTGGACAAAATCCACCCTGACAGAAGGCCTGCAAAACACTGAGCTCCTAGCCTGAGGTTCAGCCTGAAATGAGCTGACTAAATTCAAATAGTGTTCTGTGCTGGGGTTGTGATTGCCCGGCATTAGCCTTCTGGACCACAGTGTCCCGAGGGCCGTCGGGCTGCAGAGCTATGGCGGGATGTCAGAATCTGGGAGGAAGGGAAGACCCGTAGGACAGCCACCCTCTAAAACCAAAGGCCAGCATTTCTGTTAGTCTGGTCCTGGTGTTTTGTGTTTTGGTGTCAAGTCTATTCCATTACTTGGGCAGCGTCCAAGCCTTTAGTGGCAAGGACATGAGAACATAAGAATTATCCAAGTCCAATACCCAATTATCCATATGCTTATGAGAAAATGTCTTCATTGCAATGATTTAAAAAAGCTTCCAGCTCTGTAGGTCACGAACACCCGTTGCATATATAGGAGGTGGAAGGCAGAGGCTCTGACCTCTATTGTATAACAGAGTCAGAAGTGGGTGGATAAAGACAGGGGGAGTGATTTGATGAAGGTGGAGTTCATTGATACAAATGATTCTGACAACTGGACTGACAAAGCCAGTGTGATAAATCTCCGGGTGAGGCAGGGGCCAGTGGAGCTTTTCAAAAGTTGTCATTTTTTGCAGATGGTAAATTTGCTTCTCTTTAGTGCCTATGCCTCTTAAAATAAGTGACAGACAGGGTTGGTGAAAACCAACAATTTAGATGATGCATTGACTTACAAATACATTTTTAAGTTTCATTGCTTTCTAGCATTCCACTGTATTCGACTGCAGCCCTATGTTGTGTTAAAGTATAATTCATGGCTCGTGAGATCAGCACACAGGATCCTTGAGCTCTCAGAGCCTTCCCGGATCCCTCTGTGGTTTCTGCAGCAAGAGAGCTCCTGCTGGATGGAGAACCCCGGAAGCCCGTAAACACACCCACCACTACGGAAAGCAGAGGGTACGGGCCTTCATCCCCGCTATCCACTGCTGACTTCTTTCTCCTCCTTAGGCCCTCTTAAATCCCCCAAATCTTCACAACTTGAGTCTATAATGGTGCCTTTAAATATTCTGATCCATCCCAGTTGTTAATAAAATAAATGATAACTATAAAGATGATGGAGGTGTCTTGGTGCTTCTAGTGGAAGGAGGAGTGCCAGTCCAGGCTTCCTTCAGAAGAGGCAGCCTCCTGTTAACCATCCTGGAAAGGTCTCCTTACAATCTAAGGCCACAGAAGTATCGCTAGGTAAACACATAACACGCGTTCAGCACAGTGAAGTCACTTATAAATACACCAAACTGAGGCTTAGAGTCGAGTGATATTTAACGGTGCATGCACATGTGATCCAACATCCACATCCTTTGGGCAGTAGGCATCTATGTTTATATTTTTAGAGTTGACCCTTGAACAACATGGGTTTGAACTGGGCAGGTCCTCTGAGAGAGGGATTTTTTTTTTTTTCCCCTAAACACAGTCCAGTCTTGTAAATGTATCTCTCTTCCTTATGACCTTCTTAATCACATTTTCTTCTCTCTAGCTTACTTGATTTGAAGAATATTGTGTATAATACAAATAACATACAACATACGTGTCAACTGACTGTTTATGTTGTCAGTAAGGCTTCTGCTCAACAGTAGGCTGTTAGCAGTTAAGCTCTGGGGTGGAGTCAGGACGCCTGCGTGGTTCAGTTGGTTAAGTGTCTGCCTCCGGCTCAGGTCATGATCCCAGGGTCCTGGGATCGAGCCCCATGTTGGGCTCCCCGCTCAGCGGAGAGTCTGCTTCCCCCTCTGCCCCTCCCCCTGCGCACACATACGCGCACGGTCTCCCTCTCAAATAAATAAATAAAATCTATTAAAAAAAGGTTTTGGGGGATTCAGAAGTTTCATACACATTCTCCACTGTGCAGGAATCAGCACCCCTAAGCCCCACATTGTTCAAGGGTCAACTGTATATGTCTGTATATGGTCATCAACAGGACTTTAGAGGACAAGAAAAACCCCAGAACAACAACAAAATGATTCTCCCTATCAATACGGGAGTTTTCAGTTAATGGTGTCTTGGCTTCTCAAGTCTATTGCAATCAAACGCATTTAATCCTAATGTGTTGCTACAATAAAATCTCTTTTGCAGGAATCCTGTTAGGGCTTCCATTTTTGAAGTTTTAGGGAAATTTGGGACTAGGCAATTGGGATAATGCTGGGGCGAGGCGTGGGACAGGACTGGAAATTTAGGATCTACACCCCTCTAGGCAATATGTAAGATAGACATTCCATTCCACGGCAAAGAGACTGACATTAACATTACTGGGTGTTCTTGGTTCTTCATTATGTAGCCTTTTGGAGGGTTGTAATTAATACAGATCTCAAAAGAATGATTTATTACAGCAAAGTAAACTTTATTTCAGGAATATATCTTTGTTTCAAATAAAAAATTAAGAAAACAGTTGTATAAATCAAGAAAATAAAACCATTTCTATATGTAGATATTCGGAAATGTTAACTAAACCCTTTGGAAATGAAGCCAGTTCTATTCATCAGCAGAGAAGGATAACTTTCGGGAACCCTTCCAGAGCCAACTCCAAGACGGTTGAGTGGAGAAATATTCCAAGCAACAGTCTGTCACCTTTGGAGAAATGGGAGCATTTTTGAGCCCTGTTCTTGGAACAGTGCCAGTTTTGAGTATAAAGTTATGTTTAATATGCCAGAACATATTTGCATGTAAATGAATACTTTGCCTCTAAGTATTCATCTTTGCTTATTCTGTTTAGTGTCTATGTATTTTGATTTTGGAACTTACAAACCTAGTTTTGGAGCTGAATTTTTGGGAATTGCCTTTAGCATCCTGAGAAAATTGGGCCCAGTCACTGAATATTTTTTTAAACATCTTTCTGATATGCCATAAAATTCACGTGCCATAAAATTCGCCCATTTATAACACAGTTTAACGATTTCAGTATATTCACAGAGTTGTGAAAAACATCACATCACCATGATCTAAGTTTAGAACATTTTTGTCATCCCCAAAAGAAACCCTATAGCCACTAGCAGTCATGCCCCCATCTCCCCACCAACCCGACTTCCCCCAGCCCCAGGCAACCACCAAGCTACTTTCTGTCCATAGATTTGCTTTTTCTGGACATGTCATATAAATGGAATCACATGTGGCCTTTTGCATCTGGCTTCTTTCACACAGCATCATGTTTTCAAGGACCATTCATGTGGTAGAATGTGTCGTGCTCCATTCTCTGCTTTAGCTAAATAATATTCTACATATGTCATATTTTATTTATCCATCCATCAGCTGATGGACATTTGGGTTGTTTTCACCTTATGGTTATCATGAATAACGCTACTAGTATGATTCAGCGCTTTGTATTTTTGAATCCCAAACTGTATGTTCCAATGTGATTCCCTCAAATGATTCACAAAATTTGGATCTGAATGTTTTTTACCTGTTTTCAAAAATCAAGTTCACATTTATAAGGATAAAGGTTTACTCTCATCAAGAGCTATAGGCTTTAAGCCATTTTAAAATGCTTAGAAAATGTTTTGATGTTTCCTTACAGAGAAAGCCTTGAATACAGTGACCCTTACAGGACTGTAAACATTTTAGTTAAAAAAAAAATTGGTCACACCTTTTAGTCATAATTGATAAAATAAAGGGTAAAAGAAAATAAAAGACTTTCAAACAATGGTTCACCCTTACTGCCCCAAAGATATTCTCTTGCTTCTCTGATTGAGATTATAATGTACTACAGAATTTCTTGTTTTTTCAAGATTTTAATCTACATTATTGGTGATCTTAAACATTTTTACTTAAATGTTTTGACATAAACTTTTCTCAAAGAACATTTCTGGTTGGAATATTACTACTGAATTCAAAATGTACAAATACACACACACACACACACACACACACACACACACACACACACACACACTTAAAAGCTACCAAAAACATGATGCTTGTGGCCCAGAGAAAATTTTACAAGTCAAAAATCTAGGATGGTGGCTCAGAAAAAAAAGGGGGGTGGGCAATCTGTGTAGCACTTTGATCCATTGGACCTTGATTTGTGTAGCTTTAAAATAGTTATAAGTACTGTTTTGCACTTTTATGGAAAGAGATGGCTGAACTCAGTAAGGTTCTTCAAGGCCAGGGAACCAGTCCTGGCAAAGACACATTCACCTATGAAAAAGACTAAGAAAGTCCTGTCTCTGGCCACAGGGAGACCTTGGGAAAGAAACAGACAAACTCCGCTATTTCCTGTTCTGTTAGGTCCTAAGAGATCAAAAAACAAAGAGGAGATGCCACCTGACTTTGGCCAAAGAAACAATATTTAGTGTCAATCTTCTATCATTTCAAACTCCGTATTCTGGGAAACCAGTGTTTATTTTCGCTGCCCCTGGACCTGAAGTTGCGATGTGTTGGTAACAAAGCTTATACTTTTCGGGCGCCTGGGTGGCTCAGTCGTTAAGCGTCTGCCTTCGGCTCAGATCATGATCCCAGGGTCCTGGGATCGAGTCCCACATCGGGCTCCCTGCTCAGCGGGGAGCCTGCTTCTCCCTCTCCCACTCCCCCTGCTTGTGTTCCTGCTCTCACTGTCTCTCTCTGTCAAATATATAAATAAAATCTTTAAAAAAAAAAAAAAACAAAGCTTATACTTTTCAGCTATAATCACTGATACGGTTCTGTGTTTAAAAAAAATTTATTTTTGTCCCAAACTTTTGAAATCTCCAGAAAACTCTTGAATACTATTCTACTCTCCCCATAAAAATAGTTTATTTCCCATACAACTTGATTTCCTCTCCCACAGGGAGACTAATCCCAAACTGGTATATTTCCAAACACTGGGGCATGAGAACAGAAAAATTCAGGGTATTGATCATTCCCTAGTGATACAGATGATTTCACGATGGTTGGCAAAATCCTTGAGATATTTTCCTACCTACCCATTAACACAAAGAAAGATTTTTCTTGTTGGCTAAATAAACTATCAGGAAATAAAAACATGTCAGGATTAAATTGTACTTACAAAGATGCGCTGGTCCTTTCACTGTAATTCTTACACTCCGACTTCCCAGAGGGACAGCAATTACATTTTCTTCCCCTAAGAAAGAATGCGCGACAAATGTAGTGAAACTTATGCCCGAAAGGCCTATCAACATAAGCAAGTCAATCAGAACGGAAGCATTTGCAAAGGGTTCTTTACCTACACTTCACCTCAGAGTCAAGAAATCTCTGGAAAGCACCTACTGTGTGTATAAGGCATATTCATACTACTCATAATTTCACTTAAAAGCATTTTTAAAAAAAATTAAAGAAAAGTTTAAAATGAATTCCCTGGCCTACCATCTCAATTGCCTTCCTCCCCCAGCCCTCAACTGCATGCTTTGATGGGGAGTTGGGGGGGGGCCCTCAAACTAGGGCCCCGGGCCAAGTCTGGCCACACCCATTCACTTAAGGCTTCTTTACCCTACCCAAAGGTAGAGTTGAGTAGTTGTAACCAAGACAACAGGGCTCAGAAAGCCTAATCTATTTACTCTCTAGTCCTACACAGAAAAATGTTTGACGATCCCTGGCCTAGATCATTATCTTGGGGCAATCCTAGTCTTCAGAGAGGTTTTTCGTTTCCTGCTTTTACAAGTTCTGAAATTAATTTTCATGGCTGCATAATAATCTAGACTCATATATAAAATTTTACCCCAGTAGTCCCCAATTTGAACATTAAGCCTGTTACTAAATGGTATTAGCATATTATCAATGATATGAATTACTTCAAGCAGATGTTTTTGTTTAACTTAGAACAAATTTTCTGGATAAATTCTGGGGCGAAATTGTTGGATCAAAGGATGTTAGTATGTTTGCTGACTTGTTTATAAGTTTTTATTAGATAAAAATATGTTTATTATTGAAAATTTAAAAATGCAAATAAGCAAGAAGATAAAATAAAACTATTTCTAATCCTGCTGCCCAGAGAGCATCACTTCTAACATTCAGATAAATATTCTTTCCAAATTTTCCGTTTGTTCCTAACATACATACATGCAAAATACCTGCATACATGCAAAATATATACATGCATACATACATGCAAAAAAACAAAACAATGGACACTATTTAAATGTCCACCATTATAGGAGAGCTGAAACAAACAATTATATTTCTGTACTAAAGAATACCCTATGTCTGGTAAAAGCAATGATAAGAAGCTATAGGACTTGAGCGCCTGGGTGGCTCAGTTGGTTAAGCAACTGCCTTCGGCTCAGGTCATGATCCTGGAGTCCCAGGATCAAGTCCCGCATCGGGCTCCCTGCTCCACAGGGGGGCTGCTTCTCCCTCTGACCCTCCCCCCTCTCATGTGCTCTCTCTCTCTCTCATTCTCTCTCTCAAATAAATAAAATCTTTATAAAAAAAAAAAGAAGCTATAGGACTTGATGTGGAAAGAAAGCCAACATACATACTGATGAATAAAAAAGGAAGTTAAAAAGCAATATATATGGGCAATGATTTCTTGGATATGATACCAAAAAGCACAGTTAACACATGAAAAAATAAATTACCTAGACTACATCATAATTAAACTTTTGTGCATCATAGGATAATATCAACAGAGTAAAAAAGCAACCCATGAAATGGGAGAAAATATTTACAAATCACGTATCAGATAAAGGGTTAATATCCAGAACATATAAAGAACTTGTATAACTCAACAATAATAGCAACAACCAACCAACCCAAAGTAAAAATGAGCAAAGGACTTGAACAGACATTTCTCTCAACAGAATATACAAATGGTCAATAAGTGCATAAAAACATGCTCAACATCACTAGTTTTTAGGGAAATGCAAATAAAACCATAATGAGATCCCACTTCACATCTATTAGGATGGCCATTATCAAAAAAACAAAACAAAAAATAATCCTCAGGATGAGGAGAAATTGGAATGCTTGTGAACCACTGGTGGGAATATAAAATAGTTCAACCACTATGGAAAACAATTCCTCAAAATATTATATACAGAATTACCATATGATTCAGCAATTCCACATCTGGGTTTATACCCAAAAGAATTGAAAGCAGAGATTCAAAGAGATATTTGTATACCCGTGTTCATAGCATTATTTACAATAGTCAAAAGGTGGAAACAACCCAAGTGTCCATCAACAGATGAGTGGAAAGCTATCATGTGGGACATATATACAATGGAACATTATTAAGCCTTAAAAAGGGGAAATTCTGACACATGCTATGCAATAGGGATGAACCACAAAGATGTTATGCTAAGTGAAATAAGTCAGTCACAAAAGGGTAAATACTGTGTAATTTCATTTGTATGAACAGTCAAGTTCATAGAGACAGAAAGTAGAGTGGTGGTTGCCAGGGCTTGGGGTAGGAGACAATGGAGAGTTCTTGTTTGTTTAGTGGGTACAGATTTCAGCTTTGCAAGATGAAAACCCTGGAGACAGACTGTGGTAATGGTTGCATATCAATGTGAATGTATTTAATGCTGCTGAACTATACACTTAAAAATGATTAACATGGTAAATTGTATGTTACGCATATTTTACCACATTAAAAAAATGCATGAGGCATAAACTCATTATAAAGTACGTGTTTAATATTGCATTTTCATGTGTATGTTATTTATAGCTGTATTTATATTATATTATATATATTTATATTGCTATAAATATATACATGTATAATACTTCATATTGTGTGTAAATGCATTGAATAACATTATATACACATAATAATATGAAAATGCATAGCAGTATGCAAATGCCTATCAGTAAATAACAGAGTGGGATTTTAATTATTTAATCCTTTAAATTCATGGAAGAGTTTTCACCAAATCTTTGACAGCAGTTACCTCTTAGAAAAGAAATGAAAGTTCTAGGAATGAGTGAAGAAGAACATAGTTCTGTATTTTTTGTTTCGTATAGTGACAATGTACTGATGAGTTACTTTTCAAATACAATGTTCAAAAGCTAAAAACATTTTTTACAAAAGAAGGTAGAAAATGAAAAAAAAAAAAAGGATCAGGGCCCAAAAGTTTTACTGGATGAGTTTTGCTAAATCTTAAGTAACATGTAAGCACATAAAAAGAAGACTGAAAGGTTCTCAGAAATGTACAATTAAAATAACTCAGATACCCAAACCAAACACAGAGAGCACAAAAATTAACAGATGAACCACATCTTAATTATGACTATGGATATATAAAAATAATAAATAAAATACAGCAAATTAATTCCAGAATTCTATCATAAGAATTATACATCATGAGTAAACAGAATATATTCTAAAAGTGAATTACTGACAACATAAAACTTGTTAATGTAACTGGTTATATTAACAGATCAAAGAAGGTAAACATTATGATCATTTAAATGAAAAAGGTGTCTGATACAATTCAGTATACATTATGATAAGATTCCTATTAAAGCCAGGGATAGAAAGAAACATCCCCAATTTGATAAAGAGTAAGAAGCCATGAGCACACTTCATGGTGAAACTCAATGATAGAACTACTTCCACCATAGTAACAAAGCAAGCATTATCATCATCATCTTTTCCATGCTCTTCTGGAGATCCTTATGCTATTCAATGTAATTAGAAAATAAATAACTTATAGGAATATATGTTAGAAAGAAAAAATTTTAAATACCATTATTTGTAATTGTCAAGTAAAACTTCAAGAAGAAAAAATCTATTACAGGCCAATAACCCTGATGAATATAGACGCAAAAATTCTCAGTTAAATAGTAGCAAACCAAATTCAATAGCACATTAAAATGATCATTCACCATAATCAAGTGGGATTTACTTCCTGGGATGCAAGAATGGTTCAACATATACAAATCAATCAATGTGATACATCACATTAATAGAATGAAAGAAAATCCTATGATTATCTCTATAAAAACAGAAAAAGCATTTGACAAATTCAACATCCACTCATGATAAAAACTCTTAGCAAATTAGGCATAGAACAAATGTATCTCAACATAATAAAGGTAATATATAACAAGCTCATAGCCAGCATCATAGTGAATGGTGAAAGGTTGAAAGCTTTTCCTCTAAGATCAGGAACAGAAAAAGATGCCCATTCTCACCACTTCTATTCAACACAGTACTGGAAGACCTATCTAGAGCAATAAGGCAAGAAAAAGAAATAAAAGATGCCAGAATTGGAAAAGAAGTAGTAAAAATGTCTCTATTTGCAAATGACATGATTTTCTATAAAGCTGACCCTTGAACAATGCAGAGGTTAGGGGCATCAACCACTCATGCCATCAAAAATCTGCATGTAACTTCCCCCAAAACTTAACTGCTAATAGCCTACTATTGACCAGAAGCCTTACAGATAACACAATGAATACATATTTTATATGTTATATGTATTATACACTGTATTCTTACAATAAAGTAAGCTGATGAATACATATTTTATTTTATATGTTATATGTATTATACACTGTATTCTTACAATAAAGTAAGCTGATGAATACATATTTTATATGTTGTATGTATTATACACTGTATTTTTACAATAAAGTAAGCTAAAGAAAAGAAAATGTTTTCAAGAAAGTCATAGGGAAAAGAAAATACATTTACAGTACTGGATTGTATTTATCAAAAATAAAAATCCACATATAAGTAGACCCATGCAGTTCAAACTCATTGTTGTTCAAGAGTCAACTGTATAGAAAATCCTAGAGTTAACATAAGATTAACATACAAATATCAGCAGCATTTCTATACACTAACAATAAATCTTTTGGGAAAAAAAGTAAAGAAATTGATCCCATTTACAATAGCATCAAAACAATACTTAGGGACAAATCTAATGAAGGAGGTGAAAGATCTCTACTCTGAAAACTGCAAGACAGTGATGAAGGAAATTGAAGAAGATACATATAAATATAAACGTATCTTATGATATCTTATGTTCATGGTTTGGAAGAATTAATATTGTTAAAATATCAATACTACCGAAGGCCATCTATAAATTTGATGGAATCCCTATTAAGTTTCTAATAACATTTTTCACAGAAGTAGAAAAATACTCTTAAAATTTACATGGAACTACAAAAGACTCCAAATAGACAAAGAAATCCTGAGAAGGAATAACAAAGCAGGAGGCATCAAACTTCTTGTTTTCAAGCTATACTTGAAAAGCTACAGTTATTAAAACATGTGGAATGTTGGGGCACCTGGGCAGCACAGTCAGCTGAGTGTCCAACTGGCAGTTTCAACTCAGGTTGTGATCTCAGGGTCATGAGATCCAGCCCCCGCCCACCTTTCCCGTCAGGCTCTGTGCTCAGACTCTCTTTCCCTCTGCCCCTCCCCCATCGAGCTCGCTCGCTCCCTCTCTCTCAAATAAGTAAATCTTTTTTTTTTTAAAGTGTAGTATGTCATAACAAAAACAAAAAAATAGACCAATGGAAAAGTATCAAGAGCCCAGAAATAAATCCAAGCACATACAGTCAACTAATATTTGACAAGGGAGCCAAGAATACTCAAAGGAGAAAAAACAGTCTCTTCAATAAATATGCTGGAATAATTGGATTCTCACATGTAAAAGAATAAAACTGGACCCATATCTTACACCACTCACAAAAATTAACTTGAAATAGCTTAAAGACTTAAATGTAAATATCTGAAACCATGTAACTCCTAGAAGAAAACATAGGAATACAATCTCTTTGACATGGGTCTTGGTAATGATTTTTTTGATATAACACCTAAAGCTCAAGCAACAAAATAAAAGATAAACAAATGGGACTACATCAAACTAAAAAGTTTTTTTGCACGGCAAAAGAAACCACCAACAAAGTGAAAAGACAACCTATGGAATGGAAAAAAATATATGCAAAGCGTGTATCTGATAAGGGGTTAATATCCAAAATTTAGAACAAACTCATACAACTCAATAGCAAAACAAACAAAAACCCCAATTTAAAATGGGCAAAGGACCTGCATAGTCATATAGCCAAAGAAGATATACCAAAGGCCAATAGGTACATGAAAAGATTCACAACATTACGAGCCATTAGGGAAATGCAAATTAGAACTACAATGAGATATCACCTCATGCACGTTAGAATGGCCATAATCAAAAAGACAAGAGATAACAAATGGTGGCATGGATTTGGATAGAAGGAAACTTTTGTGCACTGTTGATGGGATTATAAATTGGAACACCCACTGTGGAAAACAGTATGGAGTATCTCCAAAAAACGAAAACTAGAGCAATTCTATGATCTAGCAATTCCACTTCAGGGAATATAACCAAAGGAAATGAAAATACTAACAAAAAGATGTCTGCACCTGCATGTTCATAGGCATTATTTACAATAGCCAAGACATGGAAACAACCTAAGAGTCCATCAATGAATGAAAAGATATAAGTTGTGGTATATATGTATACAATAGAATATTATTCAGCCATTAAAAACTGAGAAAATCCTACCATCTGCAAGAACATGGATGGACCTCAAAGGCATTATGCTAAGAGAAAGAAGTCAGCTGTAGAAAAACAAAAACTGTATGATTTCACTTATATGTGGAATATAAAAACAAAACAAAACAAAAACAAACTCATAGAAAAACAAATCAGACCAGTGGTTACCAGAGGCAGAGCGTGGGGGAAGAAGATATTGGAAGAAAGTGATTGAAAGGTACAAATTTCCAGTTATAAGACAAAAAGCCTAGGGATGTAATGTACAACAGGATGACTACAGCTAACAGTGATGTATAATATATAGGAGAAATTTTCTCATCACAAGGATAATTTTTTTTCCTTATTCTTTCTCTTCTTTCTTTTCTTTTAATTGTATCTATATGAGAAGATGGATGTTAGCTGAACCTACTATGGTACTCATTTCACAATATATGTAAGTCAAACCATCGTATTTTATGCCTAAAACCTATACAGTGATGTTCGTCATTTATTTTTCAATAGAACTAGTGGAAAAAACTATAAACTCCAAAAAAAGTTCAGTAAGTATTCTGATATTAAATAAACTGCTTTTGTGCATTCTAACTAACATTTAATTGTATACTTTAACTGTATTTTATAACTAACATATATCATACTTACATAAATGTTAATATATTAATATACAATATCACATATATATACATACACTCTAATATTTATTCTTAGTCTATCGCCTGAAAATCCAATAAATATTAACCAGCTCAAAAAGAATGAACATTCTTGCATCCATGTGGTGCCTCCAAATACCATTTCCCACTAAAAAGAACCAGGGCTCCTTTAAGGAAATGGTTCAATCCAGGTCTGGGTCAGAAAAGGAACTAGCTAATCTTAGAATTTTGCTATGGAATAATAAAAGGGAGCTCTCAAAGATATGAATCATGTGCACTGAACTGAAGTTATGTGAAAGGACTTCAGAGTCAACATAAAGAGTATCCAATTGGGCAAAAATGTGACAATTTGAACATTAATAAGAATAATAACTGCAAAGAAGTGAATCACATGAAATATGTTTAAATCCTTAAGTCCTTAATAACACTGGAAAAAAAATCACTGGTCACATTCTGAGGATGCTACAAACCAGCTCATTGTTTTGAAAACTGATAAATAAAGACAAAAGAATAATGCATTTACCATGCCTTTCTACACAAATTGTACTTCAGGGAAACCAAACAGTTGATGAGGTGAAGTTTTTCTTTACAGAAGTACCCAAGCTGATAAGTGAAGGACTGATATATTATCATCATTTAAACATTAAGTATCCATAGCTATAGCATCACAGTAAGACAGAAAGCCATACATTATGTATCTCCTAATATGATGCATTAGGAAGTACATAACACCTACTTTAAAGTATTCTTACCAAAACAAACAAACAAACAAACAAACACACACACCTGATTATGATCAAGCTTTCATATCTAACAACCCACTAATAGGAAATGTAGGGTACAAAGGAAAATACTAAACCACATCATGGAAATGTAACGAGAAAAATATAGATTATGGGAAAATCTGTAAGACAAATGAGCAGCTTCCTTAACAAATAAATATCAAGGGGGAAAAAGGACATACTTATAATTAAAAACAAATTAAGAAACATAATTAAGGATAAAAAGAGAGGAGGACGTACTTATAATTTAAAAAAAGAGTTAAGAGACATAACATACAAATGCAACATACAAATCTTATTTAGAGACTAACTTGAATAAGCAAGCAAAACTGACGGAGTAAGGAACTCTGAAAACCACTCCTTCATGAAAACATGCACACACAAAAATGGCCAGAATCAACATTTTCAAAATTCTGGAAATTAACTAAGGCTTGCAGCAATCTGGGCAGAATTTATTCAAGAAAAACACTGGGTAAGAACAACAAATTTTATGGCATTTTAAATTGCCTAGTCCCATATCCCCCATTCTCAGCCTCCACTGTAACCTTGAAAACCAACATCCCATAGTCACTGTGAAAATCAGCAGCCTGGAAGATGCTGCAGGGGTGGATTATGGTTGGAGCTCCTTCAAAGCTCCAATTCTCAACTGTCTTTATTTGACCTGAACGATGGTTCCTTGGAAGACCTCACTCACAAAGCTGTCTTTATTTTGCCTACCTAGGAGCTTGCCCAGTACAAACAGCCTTCTCCCGAGGGGCACTTGTCCAAAACAATCAGAGGCAGTTGTTTAACATTGAGGCTGCCCAAGGTGGTAGATAACAGTTGAAGAAAACAAGCTATCCAAAAAGCTTAAAAGGAAAAGCTGGAGAATAGAGATGTCCACAGGGGGCTTTGAAAAGTGCCAACACACCCCTGGGAATCTAGAAGGCCACACATATGTGGAGGGCTGTGTGCATGCTCAGGGCTGTGTCCATACTCAGAGAAGACATGAGAAGGCCCTAAATTCTCACCTCTGGCTGACCCTGAGACTCTGCAACAAGCAGGAAGTGAAGGCTATAAGAGAGTTGTCAACTGCCTGGTTGAGTGTTGAACTGTGCCTTAACACACACACAGAGCCCCTTAGTAAAGACTTATTGATTTTAGACATTTTAAGTCATTAGCTGACCACTAAACCAACTGAGCAGAGACTTTAGTAGTTACACGTGACAAAGAATACAGACTTTACAAAATTGGTTAAAAAAATTACTTAACACACAGGAGCAACAAACAATAACAAACTCTGGTTGTCGGGGGAGAATTTGACTTCCAGATATGCAACATTATATTTAAAATGCCCAATTTTCAACAAAAAGTTACAAGACCTACAAAAGAACAAGAAAGTATGGCCCATACATGGGAACAACAAAAGCAACCAACAGAAACTGTCTCTGAGTAAGCCCAGAGTTGGAATTTTAGACAAAAGCTTTAAATAAACTACACTAAATATGCTCAAAGAACTAAAGGAAACCATATTTAATCTGAACAAGTAAACTATAAGATAATATTTATGAGATGATCTCAGAAAAATGAACACAGACTGGATATTTGATGACATTAAGGGATTATTGTTAATTTTTAGATGTAATAAGGGCTTTGTGATTATGTTTTTAAAAAGAGTCTTTATTTAGAATAAAGGTCTAAGATTTAAACTTATACTCTAGGCAAATATACACAAAAATAAAACAGGAATCATACATGATTGCCACGCAAAGTTTAACTCAAGGCAAAAATACACTAAATAAAGGAAGATCACTTCATAATAATCTAGGGAATAATTCAGCTATCATGACCTTCATATATGCTTTAGATAAATGGTACTAAAACACATGAAGCAAAACTATCAGAGGGAAAGGAAAAATGGGAGAAAATGTCTATTATTAATAAGACAATAATAATAATATCCTTTCAATTCTTGAAGGATATATGAGAAGGTATTTCATAGAAAATTAAAAATAACTCATAAACATAAGAAAATGCTCAGAGTCATGGAAAATTAATAAAAATACACTTAAAAGTTTTAATCTATCCTTTTAGCAAATTATAAAGACTGACAATATCCCACATTGGAAAAACTGAAGAAAACAGTTGTTAGAACTACGAGTGGGAGTGTAATTGGCAACATGTTTGTGAAAGGCAATTTGGCAATATCAACCAAAAATTGTATTGTGCATCCCAATTGATTCTGCAACTGCCTTTCCCAGAACTTTTCCTACAGAAAAAAAATCTTATAATTGTGCAGATAGATGTTTAACATACTTTACATACATAAAATCACAACTCTTTACAATGTTCACTGCAGCATTTTTGAAATAATAATGGGCATTGGAAACCACATAAACATTTATGAATGGAGGGTTTGTTAAATATATGTTGACATATCCATCAGAAAACCTGAGGCAGTCTACATATACCAACATAGAAGTAGGTCCACGATATAGTGTGAGGTGACAAAAATGATTAAGGGTCGTTAATATAGCATGTATATTCATAGACACATACACCATCATGTCACTAATGCTTCTCTGAGGTTTAGGAATATGAATGATTTTTGTGTTGTTCCTTATGAATTTTCTGTATTTTCCAAATTTTATATAATAAAAATGTATTGATTTTATTCTACAATGTTATTTTTAAAATTTGCTCAGTTAATTGTCCAATGGCTTCAGATTTTAAGACAGCATTTATAATATTAGAGGGTGACAAGGATCTCCAAGTAGAGTCAGAGTGACTGCAATTCTTAAAAAGCTGAGGCTGGCCAACACGTTAAGGACAGTAACCAAAAATATGCACTTCACTGGTATTATTTAAGGTAGAAGAGTAAAAAATATTATATTGATGAATGACACAGAGTACAGACAACTTGTTGACTTTTTATTTGTGTCTGACTTCTCTGTCAAGAAACACTTCTATTTAAAAGTACTAAAAACTTACCAAATCACTGCTGTACACCTAAAACTAATATAACATTGTATGTTAACTACACTAAATTAAAAAAATTAATAATAAATACCAAAGTAGCACATTATAATTATCTGAAAATTTGCTTCCAAAACCTTGTTCAGAACTCTCTAATAAAATTCTGGTGATGACTATTGTTAACACTGCTATATGGTACATTTAAAAGTGGCTAAGAGAATAGATTCTAAAAATTTCCTTGGTATAATTCACTAGTTATTCCTGATTTAAAAAAAAAAAAACAACTCTGTAAATAAAAGAAAACAAATGTTTGTTACATGATTTTAAAATGCCAGTAAAGGGACGCCTGGGTGGCTCAGTCAGTTAAGCATCTGACTCTTGATCTCAGCTCAGGTCTCAATCTTGGGGTTGTGAGTTCAATGCTGCATCAGGCTCCATGCCAGTGTGGAGCCTACTTAAAAAAGAATGCCACTAATATGATTAATATATTTTATGCTTAAATATTAGAAATACTGCTACTTAAATAGGGAAATTAGGAATGTTAATTACCATCATTTGATTTAGGATCTTTGGGAAGACTAGCCAAAGTAACTGGGCAAGAAAAAAAAATAGTCTAAGCATTAGAAATCAGGAGGAAATTAATACATGCATACCTCATTTTATTGCCCTTTGCGGATACTGCTTTTTTTTTTTTCTTTTTTCTCCCTTCCTTCCTTCCTTCTTTCCAAATTAAAGGTTTGTGGCACCCTGCATCCAGCAAGTCTATTGGCACCATTTATCCAACAGTATTTGCTCACTTGTGTGTCACATTTTGGTAATTCTCACAATATTTTAAACTTTCTCATTATTATTATTATATTTGTTATGGTAATCTGTGATCAATGATTATGACTCACTAAAGGCTCAAATAATGGTTAACATTTTTAGCAATATTTTTTAAATTAAGGTATATACATTTTTTAGATATAATGCTATTGCATACTTCATAAACTACAGTATAGTGTAAACATAACTTTGAAATGCACTGAGAAACTGAAAAGTCATTTGACTCACTTTATTGTGACATTCACTTTATTGCAGTGATCTGGAGCTGAACCTCCAATATCTCCTAGGTGTGCCTATGTTCAAAAGTTAGTAGCTTTCAGAAATACCAACAATAATCAGAAAACATAATGGAAGAAAATATCCCATTTGCAATGGCAAGAAAAAAAGATGGAATACCTTGGAATAAACTTTTTAAGAATGAGCATGACCTACAAAAAGAAAACTTTAAATGTCTTTCTAGACATAAAAATGCTTTGAGAAAATGAAAAGGCAAAGATTAATTCATTTGACATAAAACTTAAAATTGTTGAAGACAGAAAAAATTACAATTATAGACAGTTTCCTTAATATACAAAAAGTGTTTACAAGTGAATAAGAAAAAAAAAAACACACAAATTTTCAAGAAAATTGGCCAAATGCTTGAAAAATAGTTCAAAGGAAAAAGAATTAAAATGACAAGAAGCTTATGAAAAGATGCCCAACTCACTGGTAATCACAGAAATGCAGGTTGAAAACAAGATACATTTCATTTTTTTCTATTAGTAAAAATCATAATGCTCTCATAAATTTTAATTTGTGAAGATAGCAGTAAATGTTATTGGAGGAAAAATTACCAGTATCTTTGAAAAATAAAAACATATAATCAAAGATAAACATGTATAAATGTGAACAAGCATAGCAAAACTAAGAAAAAACCCTAAATGTTCATTAATATGGGTCTGGTTAAATAAATCATGGCATGTTTTTCTAGGTCAACATTTTAAGAAGATAAAGTAGACTTTTGAGAATGAAGAGGCCACAAAGCTCAGTGATAAAATTAAGTTGTGACAAAAATTATATGTAATTATCAATTCTGTTACAGCCCTCAAATGCATAAATGTGTGGAAGGTCTGTGTTATGCACTGACACTACAGCCCAAGCTTGTAAAGATTTTGAAAGAGTGCTAAGCCCAAGTGATGTGTCCAAATAGGTTTTCATCACCTCGGGAAAGCATTCCAATGCACATGCATTTTCAAAACAAATTTGTATTATGTATATGACATGCTACATGTTTACTGCAGAAAATTTAGAATATCCAGGCAAAGAAAATAAGCAAGTCATGAATGAATCACAATGCCAGTATGTTATCCTATTAGTGTGTTTTCTTCTTGGGGTGGGGGAAATGATTGAGTATGTATAATATATATTAATAATTTATAATGGTAACATTAAGGATTTTTTAAAAAAATACAAAAAGGCACAGAAGGATAGAAAGTAGAAGGTAAAAGTTATCCCCTATGACTTCACAAACTTCAAACCAATTCCATTCTTTAGAGGTATAATTATTGATAGTTGCTTATATTACAGATATTTGCTGTGTGTGTGTGTGTGTGTGTGTGTGTGTGTGTGTGTCTGTGTGTCTGTGTGTCTGTTTCAACCATCACCCATTGACGGTTACACAGTCAAGTGAAACGTCTCAGACCAGAACCCATGGCATTTGATTTTAGACAGAATGCTCAAATCTGGGAACAAATGTTCTTCTGTGTAAAAGGCAACGAATTCCCAGCTGTCCATAGTATTAACCTTGGAGAGAAATGGACATTGTAGGGCAGCTGGGCAAGGCGTGGAATGAGGGGCAACCTATAAGGGACCACCGTAAAGGATTTAATGTCCTTAGAATTATAGGAAAAGAAACCTATACGACACCGCGTTAAATGTCTTCTCCTCCTAAAGTGCAATCCCCTCCTGTTTCTGTAACTCTCCCATACAGTTTGATATGTCAAGTCTCCCTGATACTTTTATAGGGCGGTACCTCCCACAAGCACCTGGAGAACTTGTTAAAACACAGATTCCCGCCCCGCCCATAGACATCCTAACCCAGAAGTTCAGGGTGGACCCCAAGAATCTGCCGATCTAGCAGCCTCCCAGGAGGTGCTGATTCTGCGTGCTTGTGAGTCCTGCTTTGCATAGCACTGATTCTGGGAGCGCATAGGGAGGGAAAACTCCAGGTCATAATGACAGTAAGGGACGACGGCCCCACAGTCAACAAACTTGTCAGCATTTCCTCACCGCCCTGCGGGAAATGGCAGAGCTCTGCCTCTGACCAGAAATGCAGTGAGAACTCTAGCAGACAGAGGATTTTGAGGTGGGAGGGACCAGCAGTACTAAAGTCTCTACAGCAGTAAAAACTGTTACTGGGTTTTGTAAAAGCATTTTATTAAGTAGTGGGCACAGAAGGCTATTGTTTAAAAAAAAAAAAATGATGCTGAAGGAGTAGAGAGACAGGAAGTACATACAGTTTGTCCAAACTCTGTCGGTAAAGGTAGGGAGAAGATTAGGGTGGCAGCTAAAGATGTGGAGAATTTAAAATACATATATTTTAATATATAATTCACACACAAGTCTTAAAATTATACTTCCTTGATATCACTCATCATCAGGGAAGCGCAAATTAAAACCACAGTGAGATATCACCGCACACCTGTCAGAATGGCTAAAATCAAAAACAGCAAAGAACAAGGGTTAGGGACGACATGGAGAAACGGGAACCCTCACGCCCTGTGGGTGGGAATGCAAACTGGTGCAGCCACTGTGGAAAACAGTGGGGAGATTCCTTAAAAAATTAAGGGTAGAACTACCATATAATCCACTAATTCCACTACTGGGTATTTACCCAAAGAGAATGAAAATACTAATTCGAAAAGATATATACACTCCTAGGTTTACTGCAGCTTTATTTAGAATAGCCAAGATATGGAAGCAACCTAAGTGTCCACTGGCTGATGGAAGGATAAAGAAGATGTGAGATATATATATATATGTTTACATATATATATACATACATATGATACACATACACACACACATACACACACACACACTGGAATATAGTTCCACCATGAAAAAGAATGAAATCTTGCCATTTGCAACAACACGGATGGAGCTAGAGAGTATTATGCTAAGCAAAGTAAGTCAGAGAAAGACAAATACTATATGATCTGACTCATATGTGGGATTTAAGAAACAAATGAACAAACAAAGAAAAAAAAGAGACCAAGACAACCAACCAACCAACTCAGACTCTAAAATACAGAGAACACACTGGCAGTCATCAGAGGGGAGGTGGGTGAAAGAGGTGAAGGGGATGGAGAGTACACTTACGGTGATGAGCACTGAGAAATGTATGGAATTGTTGAACCACTATATCGTACACCTGTAGCTAATATAACACTGTATGTTAATTACACTTAGATAAAAAAAAAATTATACTTGTATTTAAGATGGAAGAAATCTGGGATCTCTTCTAACCCTGATGGGAAAGGAGGAGAGGGAGAGATGGAGAAGAGGGGATGATGGGTGGAGTGGGATCTCTGAGGAAGCAGAGGGGCTGGAGTCCAGGACACAGATGGGGAGATTAATTAGCCTTGGAAAGGAAGACACACACTTGTGCCTCTGCAACAGGAGGGAGAAAGGAATGGCTGCGAGCAGCCTCAGGGCGAGGTCTCTTCTGGTGGTGTCTGTTTTACTGAGATTTTTTTTCACAATCTTCTTTGGAGTCTAGCACAGAATCAGTTTTTATAAATGGTCCCTAGCTGCTTAAAAAGACAGTATATTCCCTCAAAATACAATGTTCAGTCATATCTGTTAATGTAACAATAATTATACTGTGCAGACCCTACATGTAATTTTTACTGACTTAAATGTATCAAAGTTTCTCACAGCAGTTTTACTTCTCGCCATTTTTCTTATACTTTTTTTCTTTATATATTTCGATGCAATGGTATTTGCATGCAAATTTTTAAGACTGATTTCTTCATCATCGATGGATATAAAATACTCATCTTTGTTTTTGGTGTTTTTTTTTCTTTTTGCCTGAAATTCCACTAGCTTTGATATAAATACTACTATCATGCTTTGTCTGTCTTGTCAATTACAATGGGCCACTTTTAAATCCCAAATAGCCTCCTGGTCAATTCCCCTTCAGTCTGGAGCTACCCAGAACTAGAGACCCTGATGGACGGAGGAACCAGTTGTAAATATCATGGGAACAGTGTGCTACTTGGCCTCCAGGACAAGCTAAGTATAGACCACTTAAAGTCTCCTATCTCAGGTTTGCAAAAGAGGCCACCAATCAGATCTGACTCCGAGGCTGCTTTAAGATATACTTTCTAATGGTGTAGACTCCAGTGGCTGAGAACATAGCACCTGGAGGAAAGGCTCCTTCTCTGTCCCATTCTACAGTGTTGATGGCAACAGGTCCCTGTCCTTGAAAACTCAGATTTGAGGGTGGTGGTGGTGGGTATTGGTTCCAGCTGAACACTTTCGGTGTTTCAACTATTCCAAAACTTTTTAGTTGAAATTTGGGGTAAGAGATCTCTGATACTGCTACTCACTGGGCCATTCTCCAGGGACTTCTTCTTGTCACATGTTAAACGTCATCTGCATTACTGTTACTCTACAGACTACCTGAAAATGCAATATGGATGGGTGATTAAGATCATAGATGCTGGAGCCACACAACCTGGCTTGGAATACCAGCACTGCCCCTTACAATTGCTGTGTGACCTTGGGAAAGTTTCTTACCTTCTCTGAGCCTCAGTTACATCTGTAAAATGAGGATAATAGGTATACTTGTTTCAAGGGGGTCTTGAGAGGGTTCAAATGAGGTAATATATGCACAGGGCTTAGATGGGAACTTAACCACCAGTAGGGCTGGGTTAGTGTAAGTTATTCAAACCTCACTGAGCACCTGCTATGCCCCCAAGAATGATGCCAGGTAACTTCAGATAAATCCCACCTCCTTTATTCTAATAAAAACCCTTTCCTACAAGTAAGAAAACTGGATTTTTTTTTTCACATTTAAATGACTTTCCCAAGATCACAGAGTTCCAAGGCAGTAGAGTCGAGGCTAGAACCAAAAGCTACACTCTTAACCTTAACTTCTACTGTGAGACCGGGTCAGAACCGTGTAAACCCAAACTCACTCAACAGAAGAACGTTCATTACAGACTTCCATTTTATGGGTTTCACTTGTTTGATTTTGCAATCATGGGGCTGACATAAGGATCCATTAAGTTTGCTTCCACGGACTTCCCTCCCACACATAAATGCTCAAATCCAGCTGTTCCATCATATTTTTTCTATGTCTCATTTCCTGCTGCAGATCACAGTTTTGCTAAGTAGCAAGATGTACAGGAAGTAAACTGTCCACACAATATTAACTAATCAATAAACATCAGTTTCAGCCCAGAAGGACTGTAATTTATATCAGATTGTTTATTTTCACTATAATGTCCAACTAGAACTACACCAACCTAAATATATCCATTCCATGGTATTACAAGAAAAGAGAAGCTTTACTCTCCCTTTGACAGGCTCATTCCCACTCTCCCATTACTGGTTTTTGTTTTTCAATTTTTAAAATTTGGTCGGTTGGGTTTTTTTGCTGAATAAAACTTTCCGTCAAGCATTTTCCACATTACTTTCTTGACCCTGCATTTACTTTTCCTTTCTGTTCTTTAGGTGAAAACACACACACACACACACACACACACACACACACACACACACACACTCCCTGCCCCCCACTCTCCATTCCCAAGGAACAAGGGAGTGGTTTTTTTTTTTATTTTTTTAAAGCTTTTATTTATTTCTTTGACAGAGAGAGACACAGCGAGACAGGGAACACAAGCAGGGGGAGTGGGAGAGGGAGAAGCAGGCCTCCAGCCGAGCAGAGAGCCTGATGCGGGGCTCGACCCCAGGACCCCGGGATCATGACCCGAGCTGAAGGCAGATGCCTAATGACTAAGCCACCCAGACGCCCCCCCAAGGAGTGTTTTTAAAAAGAAAGGAAGGTTATCTCAATAAATGCTAATGTGAACAATAATAACAACCTTACGGAAACACTGGAAAGAACACTGATTTTCCTTTAAAATGAGACAGTGGCTGTGAAAGCATTTTGTAAGCTGAGAAACAACAGTGTTTGTGAATGTGCTCATGTGCTCATCACCGCTCCATGTCATTTACGCCAGAAGGAGGTGGTCTGTGGGACACTGTGCAGAGTGGGGGGCTGATGACTTTTCAAAGTTGAGTACTCAGTTTTGATCAAGTTCACCTGTCGCTCTGTGCATAGAGGAGGGGACTGTGGGAGGCGAGGGAAGGGAAAGTCAGTGTATGGAGACACCCGTCCCGCAGCTGGAGGACTGTCCATGCTGCCTTCCGTAGCCAGAGGTGGGACAAATGACACACGCCAATGAGCAAAGACAGGGAAAGTCAAACTCAGAAATTGACAGCCACTTCTTAAAAGTAGAGAAGGGACACGCCAGGGATTTGATTTGGTGAGAGCAACCAGCTGCAAGCTGAAAACTGGTTTCCATACCTACACCTGCCCTGCTACGACATCCCACGGTCCTGCCCTGAGCTAATTCCACACTATATCATGGGAATCAATTATTGCTGAATCCGCATCTGAGCATCCCCAGCCATCAGCTCTTGGGTCTATTCAGAAGCATCTGCTCCCAACCTGGAGCTCTGTTTCTTTACTGGCCTAAAATGCCTTTACCTCAAAAGAGCATGGTAACAGGCAGGGTGCCTAAGAATGTACACTTCCATGCTCATTTCCAGGACTGGCTTTGAACAGCATACAGTAGGGGGGCTTCGTTACACACAAGCAGCAAGAGAGAACTTTCTGTCCAGATGTTCCCCAGCATTGTAGTGTAACTTGCTTCTCTGCCCTTTATACTGCATCTCCGAAATCAAGAGCCCAGTGAGGATTAAATGTCCATTGGCCTTCTGACTCTATAGTGGGAAGTAGGGGTTCAGAATATGTCACCCCGGATATGCCACTTTGGCATACTGATTGTTTTGAATTAAAAGTACTTGAGAAATAGCAGGTGCAATAGCAAGGACACTCTGTCCCTCCTTTGTCCACTTGAAAGCAGAAGATAAATCCCCATACCAGGGAGCATAGAAGGCATCTTTATCACCAGACACAGGAATTTAGAGCCGAGGAGGCTTCATGAACAAGCCTTATTACTACTTCACCATTTACCACCCACAGCCCAAACCCCTTGTCTTGTCAATTCTTCACAAATTTATCATTTCTTTGTTTGAAAGGTATAAAAGCTTCCTGCTTTGGCCACTTCTTTGAGTCTCATCTCTGGGGGGCTCCCATACATACGTACATCATTCAATTTCTTTTCTCCTGTTAATCTGTCTTTTTCTTACTGGGGGCTGTCAGCCAAGAACCTAGAAAGGTAGAGGGAAAATGACCTTTCCTCCACTACAGGGCCATCAGAGGCTGAAAAGCAGAGGTATTCACCAAAGGCACATATCAGAGTCACCTGGAAAATTTGGTGACAGATTTATCCCCCAAAATTCTAGGGTAGGGCTTGAGGACTAGAACAGGGAACAAGCCCTCCAGGTGGTCCTGATGTGCATGCTGGATTTGGGACCACGGGGCCAGGCTCTGAGAGGGGGAACCATGGGCAGGTGGGTTGAGGTAGCCCTTGCACAACTTCTGGTTCCATTTTTTGCTACCTTTGCTCTGACCCCATCTCTCTAGGTCTCCATGGACACTTCACCTCTTGCTCATCTTGGAAGACAGCTCAGGAGGGTGGTGCAGCACATGGACTCTGAAGTCAGATCAGCTTGAGCACTTACTTGCCGTAAGGCTTTGAATGAGGCATTTCATTTCAGGGAGCCCCTTTGTCACTGTCCCGTTTGTCAAAGGGGAGGCCATAATAGGACCTACTCTGTAGGGTTATGGTGAAGAGTCAATCACATCATACGTAAAAGCACTCAGCACAGTGCCTGGTACATATGCACAGAGCCTAGGGATGCCACTGTTATTACCATCCTGATTATTATTATCGTTAAGAATCCCCAAGCTCTCATCTGGTTAGTAGATGTCAGGTCTCCTGGGTGACTCCAGGTGGGACAGGGCTTGGCTGCCAATAGACTGCTTCTGCTTTTAATTCACATGGGCATCTGGTCTAAGTGGGTTCTTCAGTCCTGTTCCAATCAAGCCAATACACCTTTACAGAGAACATACCAGGTGTCAGGTATTGGGCCAGGTGTGAAAGGCCCTTGATGAGTTCACATGCTCTTGAGGGGGTCAGCGTACAAACAAAACCCCTCCCATGCAGGTGGCGATGGTAGCATGTAGAAGATACCCAAGCAGTGGTTCATGGGAGATAAGAGGAGACTTCACACCAACTCACTTTTCTGACACATAAAAAATTTCCCAGGCCCTTTAAGAATAAAGGTAAGCCACCTCTGTTAAGCATTTTCATTAAAGCATCAGAAAAGGTCTTTATATAAGATCCTGGTCTTATTTCTCTGACCTCCATACAATCCCAAGATCTGTGTTTTTAAAAACAAGAAATAAATTACAGATATACTTAATAAGCTTTCAGAGCTAGAAGAGGTTTTGGAAATCATCCATGCTAACACTCTTAGTATACAGATGAAAAAGCCAAGGCCCCTGTGATCCCACCTAAGATCACAGATAGTTAGTGGCCAAGCTGAGGTTATTACCCCAGTCTCTGGCTTCCAGTGCAATTCTGTTGCACAACATGATTTAGTCCCAGTGAAACCATAATAGGAAGCCGAATCATCTCTAGCAAAGGCCTGTATTCATTCGTTCAGCATCTACTGAGCTCCTGTGACATGCTCTATAAAGGCCAAGCAGGAAGTAAACAGAAAAGAGAAGAGTCAACTGTGGATTAGTAGACTGGGCGGAGAAAGCCTCCTTGAGGAGGTGACCCTTGAGCTTGAGGTGGAGAAAGACGCAACCGTGTTAAGAGCTGAGGGAGGTGTACGCCAGGTCTAGGGATTGGTCAGTGCAAAAGCCCATGGGGGGAGGGGGAAGGGCACTCGGCACTCTAGAATCTTCCAGATAGTGAGACTGGAGCCTAGTGCATGAGGGCCAAAATGGCGCACACGACATAACTAGAGCCAGCCATGACCAAGACTTTGAAGGTCATGGAAAGGGTATGGATTTTAGCATAAGTATAAAGGCAACTCATGAATGAGGTTTTAAGCTGGGGAGTTAATGGTCAGTCTGGCTACTCTGTGAAAAACAGACTCCACGGCACTCCCTCTTAATGGAGCCAGCACGTCATTTTGCTCAAGTGTGAGCGAGCTAGGAAGAGAAGGAACACGGGGCCCTAGATGTTCAGCATCAGGATCTTTCCTCTACGTTGTGCTCTCTCTCACTGAATTAAACAGGGGGAAATATCTCATTAAAATTAACAGGGTGTTGGACTTGAATATTCCTTGGCCACACAGACTTCTGGTACAGGAATATAATTGATCAGAGATCTGCCCTTGAAGGAAGAACGGGGAGGCAGAGAGAGATGATGGGAGCAGACAGTCTATGTACCATGTTACAGCTGATGCAGTCTTCCCTGTTACGGAAGGAGTTCAGGGTATGGACTATTTTTGGAAGTGACAGTCAAAGGAAAAATGGCCTGTGTATGAAGAGAAAATGTCACAATAATAACCCTCCAGGCCCAGGATTCTATTTCTGTCAGGAGTACTGAGCGAGGGATGTTTGGTAAGAGGGTGTGGTCATCTTAAAATGTCAAAGTCCAGTGAAATGCTGGGGTTCCGGGTCGGCCTTGGGCATCCCTGTATGAACAGGCTTAGTTGCTACCAGGTAAAAATGCACAAAGAGCCCAGAGCAGACCAGCTGAGCTTGTTTACTCGCCTTATGCATGTGCACCCTTATGTGGATAAGGCCAAAATAGTGGGGGCACCCGGCTGGCTCAGTTGGTTAAGTGTCCAACTCTTGATCTCAGCTCAGGTCTTGATCTCAGGGTCGTAAATTCAAGCCCCACATTGGGCTCCACACTGGGTGTGGCATCTACTTAAAAATATGTATATAAAGGACAAACCTGGAAACACAGTAGAGTCCCTAAGTGCCAAATCAAGACTCCACGTAGATGTGCTTGCTTCTTTGTTGCTGTGTTTAGAGTTTTCTCTCTTTAAAAATCGAGTGGCCTCTACTTCCCTGTTCCAACACCAAAGCTATTTATGCCATTGTTGGTTCAGTCTCTCCCCCTCTCCTGCAGAACAGGAAATTTGTGTGTTTTATCTGGATTAATTTCAGATTTTTCTCATAGCAAAATTTGGCTCCCAGCACTAGGACCTTGAACCTGCCTGGCTGCCTGGTGGAACTGATAATCCAGGAGCAACCCTGAGCACTTTATCCAGAGCCAGGCTGTGCCAATGGCGTCCCGTGGCCATGGCCTGCCTCAGCGTGAGCCCCAAGGCAGGCAGGAATGATTGCTTGGCAAGGTGAGGACGTAGGAGCTTTGTGGACTCTGCAGGCCCGGTGATGCGCACTCGGGGAGAGAGACATGGCTTGGTTTCCCACATTTCTTTCACACAAAGCATGATTATAGGGAAGTGCTTCCATATGGCCCACGGAAAATCCCAGCCAACAACGGCTGTGGCGAGCCAGTTTCAGAGCAGTAACAGACATGAAGGGGCTGTACTGAAAATCCAGGATGAGAAGCAGCGTGTTTTCACGCAGGCAGGATCTGCTAATGTCAGCCGGAGCCCAAGCACATACATACGGGGCCTGGTGACGACGGGCCAGCAGTCCCCCTCTCACCATGTCACCTCACCTGCCGGACGCTGCCATCGCCCTTTTTTCGTGGAAATTAATCAAAAAGATTAGATTTTTAGGGGTTTGTGACCTGGAATGTCCTGAACTGGCACAGGGGTCTGAGACGCCCTCAAAAAAATCAGAATGGCAAATTTGGGCCTTATGGGTACTATGTATTTCCAGGAAAATGGAGGGAAAATGCAAAATTTTCAATAGATTCTCAAAAGGACCTATAATCCAAAAAGTGAAAATCAACATGTGTGTGTGAGAGAGAGAGACACATGGAGAGAATCTGATCTACCTTTCCAGGAGCACAAAACTGTGAAATACAACCAGGCCCCTTCCAGCCAACACCCGACCCCAACCGTCCCTTCCCATTTCAGGGCCTCCTCAGCACACTTCCCCAGAAAGACTGGTTTCTTGACCCAATTTCACTCAGCTTCTCCCCTGGTTCAATTAGAAGTATCTCCATTTCTAATCTCTGTTGGACCCTGACAAGATGACGTTTATTTCTGATGAGACTTCCAGGCTTTTTAAAGCCAACACTAACTCTAGGCGCATCCCCAACACCCAAGCTGGTGATTATGTTCCCCCTTCTGGTCTTCTCATCCAAAAGCCGACCTGAATTAACTCTTTACAGTCCAGCCTGGCTCTTCACGGTCTTCCCTGGAGCTGCAACTTTCCTCCACCGTTAGTTTCTCCCCTAATTCACTCTTCCTTGACACCTCTGACAAGGTTTTCCTCCATACCCATCAGCAGCTCTCTTAAAAACAAGACCCAGATTGACAGACTGTTGACTTAGACTTCTGTTTACAAATATCCACATTGACATGGAATGTATGTAAAAGGTGCGACACCCTTCAGTACCATACCAAAGGATCCATACCTTATTAATCCTGACAATACCTCTACAAAGGCAGTACTATTGCTGTTTCCAGCATCAGTGAGAAAACCAAAATACACATAGAAGTTAAAACAAAACAAAACAAAAAAAAGAACTTGCTCTGCTTACACAGCCGTAAGCAACAGACCCCATATTTCAACCCTGGCCCCAGAGCCCAATTTCTTAGCCACTTTCCTATAGTGCCTTTCCTAATTGGTTATGAGAGATGTTTCTTAACATCTCTGGTCCTCAGTCTCCTCATCTCTCAAATGGGCTTGACAAGAGCAAAACTACAATGGAAGGGGGTTGGTGGAATTAAGTGATACTCTGTGCCTGAAGAGAACTCTGGGAATGGTTAAGCACTGTATCGATGTTAGTAATACCAGAGAGGGTGGAATGCTGTATACTTGCTTCCCCACCTCCTTAGAAGCCAGCATGTGCATGCCATGTCAATCCCCTGTTCTGGGTGAAGAGGCGGAACTCCCCGGGGAGGACTTCCCTTCCTGAATAAAGGGTAGAGCATTCAAGGAATGTCTTCGGCACCACCATCTTTATCGTCTGGGTATCGATGGGTGCAAATGTTTTAACAGTGACTTTGGAACTGCAGAGAGGAAAGCCATCCTCTAAGGATGATCAAGGAGAGAGAGAGGGGAGCCCGGGTCCTTAAAGACATAGCAGAACAGCTTCCCCAACCTTGACTGCCTCCTGCAGACTGCCCCGCATTTGTAAGTTGAACTTTCCATGATTTGTAGTGGAATGCATCCCTCACTGGTGCACCACCGCTTAAGGCCAGCTCCTTCACGAACAAACCTCTAAGAATTCCTGGTTTCCAATCTCAGGTAGCCCTCGCAGCGATTCCTCTACCTTTTCCTGTGTTTGATGAGTTCCTTCCCCTCCTTTCTTTGATGGGGACACTCTCAAGTCTCTGAGAGCCCTCACACTTACACAGCTGACTCTTACGTCTTAATGAATAGTACATACACACACAAAAAGCCAATATGCTGGAACACTGCTCATTTCTCACTGTGTTCTCCATGGCGCCCGTACAGTCATCCAGCTGCTGACATGGTGTGGGTGTGTAGCCTCCTTCTGTCCCAGACCAATCTTTCCTTCCACCTAGTCTCACCTTCTGCTCCCTCCTCAACCCACTGCAATCAGGCTTTGGCTTCAGCCTGAAATTCATGGAGACCACTCCTGTCAAGGTCACAGATGGGTCTTCAAGTTGCCAAAGAGTACATTCTGGACTCTTATTCCAATCTGTACCACAGCAGCAGTTCGCATGGTTGATCATTACCCCCTTTTTGGAATTACTCACTCCTCTGGCTTCCATGACCCTGCTTTTGCTAAGTTCTGCGTTTACCTACTCTTTTCATTTCCTCTCATTCAGATTCCCTTAAATTTCTCCACTGGCTAAATGCCTTGATTTTGGATGCTCCCCACGATGCATTTCTGGGCCTCCTGATATATTCTACACACTCTCTTTGGGTGGACCTACCTAACTTAGCTTACCACCAATAAGGGGATTTTGCCACCAGCCAAAAATGAACTGCCATATTTCAGATCCAACCTTCAACCACAAACAAAATATAATCAACATCTGTTTAAAGGTATCAGAAAGGTACCGAGACATTTAATACTTAGGGAGGGCAAATTTCCCAAGAGAAGGAAAAATCCAAGGAGCTGAGCCCTGAACTTTGGTATGGGACCCCTCTTCGTGAACCCCTCACCCAAGGGAACAGCAAACATATCCACTCTGCCACTCAAGTTGGAGTGCTGGCATCATCCTCTTTCTTGGCTCTCGTGGTCTTCATCCCAAGCATTATCAAACTCTGCAGGTTCTACCCACTAGAGATCTCTCTGATCTGTTCCTTCCTCTACCTCTCCCACCACGCTCCCTAGACTAGGGCCTCACGATTTCAAACACCTTTGAGTATTTTTTTAAAAAGCTTCCCCTTTGGACTCCTTGCCTCCAGGCTCACCTCACAGGGAGTCTAGCCTCCACCTGCTGCCAGAATTATTTTACTAAAACACAGACAGAACCACGTCAATCCCCTGCCTGGACTTGCATGAGTGACTCCACTTAACATGATGTGTGCAGCACAACAATGAGGGCATCCATGGTTGCCTGCAGAATGACATCTGTCTCATCCTCCACCCTATCCAGGGTGGAAAAGGATTCAGGCCCGAATGACGTGTTAATAGTTTCTCAAAGATGCCAGGACTTTCCTTTAGTGTCACACCATGAACTTCGTGTTTCCTCCACCTGGAAAACCCTCCTCACCCTCTACCCCTCCCATGGTGCTCTCCCCATTTGGAGAGAATAAGTAAAATCCCTATTTCATAAGTTACGTCAAGATAAATTCAAATGGGGGCGCCTGGGTGGCTCAGTCATTAAGCATCTGCCTTCGGCTCAGGTCATGATCCCAGGGTCCTGGGATCGAGCCCCGCATCGGGCTCCCTGCTCCGCGGGAAGCCTGCTTCTCCCTCTCCCACTCCCCCTGCTCGTGTTCCCTCTCTCGCTGTGTCTCTCTCTGTCAAATAAATACATAAAATCTTTTAAAAAAGAAGATAAATTCAAATGAACAGATTTTAAAGGAGGAAAACAAAACCATAAAAGTGCTGACAGAAAACACACAGGAATAATTTTTTCCCTTTCAGGCAGGGGGCCGCCAACTACAACCTGAGGGTCAAATTCAGCCTACTGCCTATTTCTGTAAATAAAGTCTGGGTTGTTTTTTTTTTTTTTTAATTTCTGTATGCCTTATATTTTTCCCCTCCATTACTACATTCTTTTGAGTTTAACTCACTTTTTATAAGCCTTTTGATTCCATTCTCATTTCTTTTTCTGTATATTTTGGATATATATTTATATACTTCTTTTAGATGTTTAGATATTGCTTATTTAAATACCATACAGATCACAGTTAATCTCTTGAATTTATAACAAGTCTAGTTTTTTTGGTCAGAATTAAAATATATATATATATATATATATATATACACATATATATATATATTTTTTTACTTTAAAAAATGGAAAAAGGAAAGCTTCAAAACCAGAGTGTGCTATTTTGTTATGAATGTCTCATGTGCATTCTAAGTACTGAAAAGCAAGCCTTTTTCCCAAAGGACAATGTTACTCGGACAGATGGACTGTAATTACAAAAGAAGGCTTTGAAACATAAAGGTGCTCGTGGCAACTAGCAGAGAGAGGAAGTCCTGGCGAGGACACAGAGCAGTGAGCAGGTGCTTGGGGAAGGCTCCAGGAGGTGAAGGATGTGGCCCCAGGTCTGCGGTCAATGTCTAGCTGACCACCTGGACGCCAAAGGGGGTTAGAACACCCCTGGCAGGATTCAAGAAGAGGGCATCCCTGCAGCCTCCAGAAAAGCCACAGTTGTGGCTCCCGAGTGGGTGGGTGTGCCCCTCCAGACTCCAGCCAGGTCCCCTCGGGAGGACTTGCTTGCTGACACGTAGTAAGAAGCCTCGGCTAACAGCACCCACAACAGGGGAGGTCCAGTATGACCAGCCACGCTTGCATGAGGTATTTTTGGAAGGGTCCTTGCTACCACTTTGAGGTTTGAGGTCCCTCAGATGCACACCACCCATGCAGCTCTGCTTCACAGCATCACAGGCGTGGCCTTCGCCCTCCATGCTCTCACTTGCTTCTGCACCAGCTTGCTCTGGCAGAACCTCTTCTCCCCCGGGATGCTCACTAAGGAAGTGATAACATAACAGACTCGCCCGTGGGTCACCAGCCGCACCTCCTTCAGTCAGTAACAGGTGACAGACGCCTCTCAACCTCTGGCCCCTTCCCATCATGGCTGCTCGCTGCCACGGTCGCCTTTGGGACTTGGGGTACCTCTTGTCACCACTCCCCAGTTTCCGTGGCTGACGTCCACAGCAAGTCTAGCTTGAATGGATACAGCTGTACATAAAATTTTATTGGAACACAGTGATGCCCATTGTTCTCAAGTCATCTGTAGGTGCCTTGGTGCTGCAAGAGCAGTGCTGAATCGTTGAAACTGGAAATTTATGTCCTGTAAGGCCCTAAAATACTTACTCTCTCGCCCTTTACCCAAAATGTTTACTGACCCCCAAATCAAAGGATTAAAAAAGGCAGATAACCACTAAAAGAGAAAAATGAAAATTTCTGAGTATATGAAACTTAGAAACCAACGACCCTAAAAACACAAACAATATTGAAAGTCAAGTACCAAACAGAGATCCATGTTTAAAAGACGTATCACCAAAAAATGGAAAAGTAAAAGTAAAATAAAATAGTATAACAGACAAAAGGTTAACACTCAGGATGTAATAGAAGCTCACAACGGTGGGGAAAAGACCAACGTCCACACAGAAAAACGAGTAAGTGACTTCAGTAGCTGACTGAAAGATGAGAAGGTAGAGAGGGGCAAGAATTACATGACAAGATGTTCTACCTTGTTAGCAAGCAAGGGAGGCAACTAAAAAGTTATGATTTCATGCTTTACCTTAAAAAAATGGCAAATATTTTTTAAAAACTCGTCATACTCTGTATCGGTCACGATTCAAAGAAACAGGTGGTCTTGGAAAAAACAATGGAACCAAAAATGTGACAGACACATGGAAGAAATCTGACTTTTGGAAAACTGGCCCACAGTGCTTTGCCACGAGAAAAGCTGAGCGTCGGGAAGCCAGTACTTCGGGACCAGCGGGGTGTGGAGCACGGTCTGCCCGGTGGGGGACGGGGGGGGGGTCCATATCACAGTGGGGTTCAAACCTACTTTTTTCCGGAGAAACGTGCGACTTCGATTGTCCCCGCACAAGCCTGCAGGTGGAGCTGTCACCAGCACAGACGCCGCAGTTGTCCTCCTGGGCGCTGCTCCCCAGGTGCCGGTCACAGCCCACAACCTGCGGACAGAAGCAGGTGTCAGGAGCCCAGAAGGGCCGAGGCTGCAGGCTGCAGGGCCCTCGGGCAGCCCCCCCACCCCCACCCCCGGAGCGTGTGAGCCTGCTCCAGTTCACCACATGCCTCTCTTTTGTGCAGACAGAGTTTCACTCTATGAGTGACAGAAAGCCTCACAGTGCCTGGCTGAGAGGACTCTCACCATGGCCCCAGGCTCCTTAAAACAGAGGAACTGAAGTTGTCCCTCCCTTTACATTTTTATTTCTGTTTTCATGTGTAGTCATATATTTTTGTGTATATGAAATGAACGGAGCATTACAGATACTCTTTGCTCTGCCCCCTCTCTCCCCACGCCTCCTCTCTCCTCGGGCCCCTCTGCTGGAGTCGAGGAATATCCTTCTGGGCCACGGTTTTACCTTCAACATTTTTTATTTTTTAATTTAAATACAACTTAGTTAACATTTAGTTTGTTATTAGTTTCAGGGGTAGAATATAGTGATTCATCAGTTGCATATAACACCCAGTGCTCATCACATCACGTGCCCTCCTTAATGCCCATCACCCGTTACCCCATCCCCCCATCTCCTCCCCTCCAGCGACCCTCAGTTTGTTTCCTAGAGTTAAGAGTCTTGGGGCGCCTGGGTGGCTCAGTCGTTAAGTGCTGCCTTCGGCTCAGGTCATGATCTCAGGGTCCTGGGATCGAGCCCCGCATGAGGCTCCCTGCTCAGTGGGGAGCCTGCTTCTCCCTCTCCCACTCCCCCTGCTTGTGTGCCTTCCCTCGCTGTGTCTCTCTCTGTCAAATAAATAAATTAAATAAATAAATAAAATCTTTAAAAAAAAAAAAGAGTCTCTTACAGTTTGCCTCCCTCTCTGTTTCCATCTTATTTTATTTTTCTTTGCCTTCCCCTATGTTCATCTGTTTTGTTTCCTAAATTCCACATATGAGTGAAATCATATGGTATTTGTCTTTCTCTAACTGACTTATTTCACTTCACATAATACACTCTGGTTCGTCCATGTCATTGCAAATGGCAAGATTTCATTCTTTTTGATGGCTGAGTCATATTCCTATGTGTGTGTGTGTGTGTGTGTGTGTGTGTGTGTGTGTGTTGCCTCTACTTTATCCATTCATCTGTCGATGGACATCTGGGCTCTTTGTAAACCATTTCTGAAATGCGGAGAGGAATGAATGGGAGAGATGTCTCATAGCATACGCCTAAACTGCTACCTTTCAGTCCTTTGTGAGTTATTTTTGTGAGTTACCTGTGTGTGCATATGTGTGTGCGTCTTTACCAGATGGTGAGCTTCCGTCTATGAGGACAAGGGCTAGGCACATTTCTTTTTACTGTACAAATACATCTTCTATATGATGCGTGCCCACTCATATTAACTGGTGAGAGAGTTTATCTCTACCTCCCTGTATCACTCAACTTTATTTGCATTTCTATACCTGGTGTTTAAGTGCAGGGACTCTGGAGGCAGGCAGCCTCTCTGCTTGGCCCCTCCAACGTTTTCAAGATGGCGGATGGCCAACAGTTCAAACTCTCAGAGATCCATCTTCCTCAAGACTAACACACCGATAATAATATATACTTCACATAGGGTCTAGTAAGGATAAAATGAGAAAATGTATGTAAAAACTCTTAGTACAGGGATTAGAACATTATAAAGGGCTCAATAAAAAAGGCCCCTTCTATCATCTCTGTTTTTCATTTTGTTCTCACTCCTGGGCACAGCCCCTACATCTCAGTGCGGGTTGCTGCGGAATCACTGCATCCAAGGTGTTGAAGAGAGAATAAAACTGGAGGGAGTTGAAACCACACCTACAGACTATTCTTTCCGAAATTTTGGTGCTGAAGGGAAGGAGAAAGACCAAATAAAAGCTTCAGGGAGAGGCAGGGAAAGTTCCAAAGAAGTTTAAGGAAAAGCCCGTGATTAAAGATATTTTTAAGTTCACAAAGGGCTGTCATGAAGAAAGGGTTTACATTTTTTCCTTGTATTTCCAAATGGTGAAAACTACAGGTTTAAGCATAAGTTTAGTTCAATAGCAGAAAGTTGGAAAAGTCAGAGTTATCCAACAATGAGTATTCAACCATGAGCTAGGTAGGAGACTTCCTGGCGGGAAAACCGGGGCGGGATTAAATTCTCTGAGGAGTCGCTAAATCCAAAGACTTTTGAGATCTTTTCATCCTGATTATATAATTTTATAAAGGTGATAATGAAATACTACCACTAATAGTTTATTTTTACTGAATGCCCACCATGTGTCTGGCATTATGCCAAGCACATCACACACTTCATTGAATCTTCACAGCAACCTGAGGACACAGGTGATATCTTCTGTCTCTATTTTACAAATAAGGCACTTGAATGTCAGTGAGGCTAAATGACTCTCCAGCATCACACAGCTAGTAAATGGTGTCAGTAATAGCCGGGAAACCCAGGTCGGCTGACACCAGAATCTTAACACCATGCTACACCTTCCTCACCTTTAGCAGCAGCAGATGGACCACAAAGAACTGAGTCACACAGGCAATTATATCAATATTTACAAGTACATGTGGAACAAATTAAGAGTGATTGATTTTGGAAACACACTTGCATGGTTGGGATTCAATCAATGAGTAACTTGTGTTCATGCAACTTTCTCCAAGGGGAGTAATTCTACCATTAAGTTATAGAAACCCTGTTCCCGAGCCAAGCTCTGTCCTCACAATTCATGTCCCTGAGCGCTCTGCATTTCATGAGAATGAGAATCACCCTCTATCTGGTCATCCAGAAAGGGTGTGGGTTTAGGAGCTAGGATGGGCTTGTTTTGAAGAACGTTTAGGGCCTTGTAAGACATTAGGCAAGCAAACACCTCCCTCAGCACTTAATTTGTTTCAGAATTTTGTTCCAAGTGACAGTTCATCCAAATCTTACAGCCAAAAAAAAACAGTGAAAACATCACAGAAAAACAATATCTGAGAAGAAGCTCTGGTTGCCTTGTGATTCATAGGGTCTAAGTCAGAACTACCCTTGAAACTGAGGGACTACTGAATTTGGGCTCTCAGATCTCATCGTAATTCATAATAAGCAACTTTTGAAAAGCTGCCTGAGGTGTTTTCAACCTCTGTGACATCTCCTGAAGTCAAGATTTCTAATTGTAATGATTTAAAAAACCACTAATCGATAGAACATGTCAATAAATTTATTAACAACTATTGAGTAACCAATTTTTATATAGGCAGGCGCTACGGGGTATAATTTAACAAGACAAGGCTCATATCCTACAGTGCAGTTAATGAGACAAGTCACACAAGATATCAGACTTAAACAAATATTTAAAATACATAAGCAGTGCTTTTGGGAATAAATACTCCTACGTAAATCATCACTTCAGCTAAGGACCATTTCACCATTTCTATATACGAATTCCTAATTGGCTAAAAGAACATAGTATTTAAATAAGTGGAATCGGGATGCCTGGGTGGCTCAGTCAGTTAAGCATCTGCCTTTGGCTCAGGTCATGATCCCGGGGTCCTGGGATCAAGCCCTGCATCAGGTGCCCTGCTCAGTAGGGAGTCTGCTCTCCCTCTCCCTCTGACCCTCCCCTGGCTCATGCACTCTCGTGCTCTCTCCCTCTCTCACTCTCTCTCTCAAGTAAATAAATAAAATCTTTAAAGAAATAAATAAATGTCATCACTCCATGTTAAGCCACATATCTTTCTAGGTAAGTCTAATTTAATCCTTCTAGAACCAATTTTTTGAGTCAACTTCTGTTGGAGATTCTTGAAAACTGGATTCTACCGTAGAAAAAACTCTAGGTTCCTGCCTTGAAAATCAGAGTATATGGAGCTCTGGTGGTCATTAGAGATGTTCTAAAATACGGAGCTTCTCCTCTCAGCCTGTGGAAGGACTCTATGTCCCCATCCCCTTCTAATTAAGTGTGGTCTTGACTGTCTTGGGCCAATGAAATAGGAGTCTAAGTGCTGGTGTAAGAAGCTTCCCCGTAAGAAGCTTTAAGGATCAGCGTAGGAGTCAGGAACTCCCCTTCTTACCACTGTTATGTAAACCATGTTCAAATAAAACCTCTCTCAGTCTGATCTCTTGACATTCAAAGAGCGGAGACCCCTGCTGACAAACGGTGGGCAAGTCGCATTAGCAAGAAGTAACCTTTAATTGTTTTAAGCCACTGAGCTGTGGCGGTTGTCAGTTACTGCAGGAAAGCCTGGCCGGTGTCAGAAAGAGCACAATTTAACCCACGAACAAGGCAAGGTCATTAACAGCAAGGTGTTATTTTCAATGGGACATTTCACGTCAAAATTCAGACTTCTGGCTTCTGTTGACAAACAGAAACTCTGATGTGTTTATGCGTAGATGCCCGCTTCACAATGAGCAGATACATATTCTCCAGGTCCCAACAGCTCTCGTGCTCCGCATGACCACACCCGAGCACTTTCTGTCTCTGAGAGTCTGTCTGGGCATGACGGTGCTGTGTGCGCAGGACCCACCTAGCATCCTGGCTGTCCTTTGCCAGAACCGCATCTCACTTCCTGTTCCAAACTTCAACCGCACTTCGGGCGACACGGAAAGTACAAGTATCATCGGTATGGTGCAGTGGTTAGGAAAACAGATTCTGGGGTCCGGTTGCCTGGGTCCAAACTCCAGCTACCCCCCTTTCTAGCTGTGCAATGCAGGAGAACTCCTTAGCCTCTTCCAAACTCATTTCCAAGTGGGGATGATGACGGTACCTACCTCACACATAGGAGTAGCTAACATAGCCAAGTGCTTTAGACAATGCCTGACACTCACTAAACACTCAGTGGATGTTCGTTGCTGTTCATTTTACTCTAACTACAAAGTGGCTTCTTCATCTAACCTGCTGTCAGGGAATTCAATAAGCATGAACAATAAATCAGACTTTGCTCTGAAGACGTGCTTCCAACCAGGCCCTGTTTCTCATAAAAATCAGACCTGCAAAGCAGAAGCAAATTTCATTCAGTGAGTGTCAATGTCTTATTCTGCCCGCCGTGCTCAGATTCACAAAAAGTTGTCCCCAGGAGCCCGGTGACTGCTCATTTAAGTGAGCAGACCATAAACACACTTGCAAAAATGTTGTGTGGTCTGTGCCAAGTGAACATCAGGGCTCAGTTCGCTCATCCAGAGGCAAGCAGCAAGAATCCCACAGTTAATTCTCTCCCATCCTACTGACCACTGATGGCCACGGCCACATTTTACAAGACGGGGAATGTGCGTGAACATTATCCTGTTGAAGGAAAAATCTGAATTCTCCTGGGTGCCCCGGTCATTTCTGAAGAAACGGCATACAATTCCTTTCACCCAAATAGCCTTGCCGAAAGAGCACTCAGCTTTTGGCAGCCAGGGTATCACCTGTTACTGCCCAAAGAATGGGCTTACCCATCAGCATCATGAAAACATGATAGAAAGCACACTTTTTTAAAATGAATGAATTCAGGACATTTTCCCTGCAAGCCCCATCAAGCCTTGGAAACTACTGGAGCCAACTCGGCCTCTGAGATCACGAATATGAAGAGGGGCCTGTGGTCACAAGCACAAGAAGGAACCAGGAAAAGGGAGCCAGTGCTGACTGCAGGCCTCCGGTGTGACAGTGACTGGGCTGGACTCATGGAATGTCGTTCGCGAAAGAACAAGCTTAAAATAGAACCTACCAGGAGAACAATACCTCTTTTTTTTTTACCTACCGGAAAGACCAAGGCTGAGAGATGGTAGGAATGAATACCACAGGAAATGAGTACATCCATGTACACTAAATGAGTGTCCGCTCCAACCATGTCACTGAGACAGCTCAAGCTGAGATCGCCGGTGGGATTTGTTTGGGCCAAATGAGGCAAGCCTATTTCCCTTCTTATCTCTCCTGATCCCTCCGAAGTATCGGACACTGCTGACTTTTCTTCTTAAACACTCACCCACACTTAACTTGGTTTTCTCTTACTTTGCTATTCTATAGAAGTTCTGCCCCATCAAGTGCACCTCTTCCAAAACTTGCTCCTAAAATGGCGGGGCCAGGACTCTGTCATTGGAAATCTGCTCTTCTTATTCAGTCTTTCCAAGGCCATCTATTAGCTTTAACCATGTGACGACCCCCAGATCTATGTGTCTCATTTAGAATTCTCTCCTAAGCTCTAAATGTGTGTATCAACTTTGATATTCACAGGTACATCAAGCTCACCATCTTTTCCCCCATATACTCGGTCCTCACCCAGTATTTTCTGTCTTGAGGAATCACCTCATTACCTACTTAGTCATCATGTCAGAAATCCAGGATTCATTCTGAACTTCTTTCTCACTCCCCACATCCAATAACAATCCAGTCTGAAAAGATCTTCTTCATTAACCTCTATAATTTGTCATCCCTTCTCCACCCAGCCTACCCTGTATACCCTAAACTCTTGTTAACCCACCCCTGACCTTCTATTGTTTGGCCAGACCCTGTCCTCTCCAAATAATCTGCCACATTGCCACTTGAGTGATCTTTCTAAAGACAATCCCAACTGACCTATTCCTTGTAAGATTCTTCAGTGACTCCTATTGCAACTTTCAGAATGTTAATGATTGGTTTCCACCTATGCCTGTAACCTCAACTTCTAGCATTATCCCACAGGTATTTTTCACCTCAATTCTACAGAGTCACAGATCCTTAAATACATCTACTGTTACATCTCTTCACCAGTGCTATTCACTCTGCTTGTGATTCCCTTTCTCATCCTGGTTTCTGTAACTACTACTCAACTTTTCAAAACCTCAAATGTCAAAACATTACCTTGTCCAGAATATTCTTCTTCAGCCCAAACTAAATTATTTTTAATAATAATTCTTTTTAATTATGCAAGCAACACATACTCCTTGTCAAAAACTTGGAAAACAAAAAAGCATGATTCCACTGACAAGTGATTCGCTTTTATTATCCTTTAGAGGAAGAGCCCAAAAGTGAACTGGTATAAAGAGAAACCACTAGCAACATATGAAATGGAAGAATGAAGTAGTAAGCCTTGAACTTTGGGAAGACTAGTCAATAGCAAGCATCAAATAAGATGGTTCAAGAGTAGGAGAGAAAGGAAGAGAGACTGGCTAGGCCACAAAGGGAGATTGGCTAGTCTAGTCTTGGGGTAAAAAGGTGAAAGTGAAAGGGGAAAAAAACAGTAAAATATGAGAGATACGATGGAGGTAGCAGGATACAGAGCATATGTGAGCAAATACATTGATGACAGTATGAATTCAGGAAGGTGACACTGAGAATTCTGGTGCCAGAAATAGAAATGAATAGGAATAGCAGTTGGAATAACTCGTGGATCTGGGAAGAACAATACTAATTTATTTGAGGCAGAGAAAGGAGCATGCTGAATTGGCAAAATTTGTGGAATCTCCCAGAATGGACATCAAACTGAGCAATAAATGCAGGACCAGAGGCTGAGAGAAAATAAAAGAGGGACCAAAATATGTGAATAACCTCTGCATTTGCAAGTGGATAAGACTCATTTGTTCAACCAGTTTTTACTGAGGACCCTCTATGGGGCCAGACATGGTAGGCATTTGGGGGTATGGTAGTGAGCAATATGTGTGATTCCTGTCCTTAAAGAACTTACATTCCAGTGTGGGAGAATGTCATAATCAAATTATCACACAAATAAATATGTAATTATGAAATACTATCAGTGCAGTTTAAAAGGTAGTATAATATAACCAGAAGGACTAATTTAGGTAGAGTAATCCCAGAAGACCTCTTAAGGAAGTGATATTAAGCTGAGAGCATAAAGACAGTAAGAGTAGCTAAGAGCATTAGGTAGAAGGCAGCAGGGACAGTATGTGTAAGAGCTTTCTGGCACTTCGCAGAACTGGAAAAACAGCACAAAAGGGGGAAGAGTGAAATCTCTGAGGAGAGGTCAGCAGAAGCTCCCCAAATCAAAAATCGAAAAGAAAAAAAGACTGGACAAAACAAAACAAAACGAAAGAACATCCAAGAACTGTGGGACAACTACAAAAGGTGTGGCCTGAGTGTAGTGGGAATACCAGAAGAAGAAAGAGAGAAAGGAACAGAAGTATTTCAAGCAATAATGACTGAGAATCTCCCCCCAATTAATATCAGACACAAGTCCATAGGACCAGGAGGCTCAAAGAAGACCAAGAAAGGTAAATGCCAAAAAGACCACATGTAGGCATATCATATTCAAATTGCAAAAAATCAAAGATAAAAAAAATCTGGAAAGAAGCCAGAGGAATAAAACACCTTACCTATAGAGGAGCAAAGACAAGAATTAAACATCTGACTTCTCCTTAGGAAACATGCAAGCAAGAAGACAGTGGAGTGAAATATTTAAAGTGCTGAGAGAAAAAAAGCCACCAGCCCAGAATTCTGTACTCTATGAAATTCTCCTTCAAAAGTGAAAGAGAAATCAAGACTTTCTCAGGCAAACAAAAATTGAGGGAAGTTTTTTGCTAGTGGACCTAGTTCTTCAGAGTAGGAAAATGATATGGGTCAAAAATGTGGATCTATATAAAGAAAGGAAGTGCGCTGGAAAATGAATAAAGGAAAATAAAATAAAAACATTAATTTTTCTTATTCTTAATAGATCTAAAAGATTATAGTTTATCAAAATGATAGTAGCAACAATGTATTCAATTGTGTGTGCTTATATATGTGCATTTGTGTAAATATATGCTTACATACACTTACGCATAAGTGAAATGGATGATAGCAATGATACAAGGGTTATAGGGAGAAATCAGGATTTTGGTGTTACTTTTACTTTGCTGCTTGTATTTTCACTATACCCATGAAGCAGTATAGTGTTACTTGAAAGTAAATTTGGACTAGTTATAAATGTATACTGCAATCTGTAGGGCAAAAACAAAAAGTATAACTGATGTATTAAATAAGGAAAGAAAATGCAATCATATAAAATGCTCGATTAAAACTGCAAAAACCAGAACAGTGAACAAAAAAAAAAAAAAAAAAAAGGAATATAGAACAAGGGTAACAAATAGAAAACAGTAACAAATACGGTAAATAATCACTTTAAACATCACTGACCTAAATGTACCAATTAAAAGACAAAGATTGTCAGAGTGGATCAAAAAACAAGCTCCAATTATCCACTGTCTACAAGAATCCCTTTTTTAAAGGATAAGCAAAATGTGGTACATCCAGACAATGGAATATTAGTAATAAAAAGAAATGAGCTACCAGGTTATGCAAAGACATGGAGGATACTTAAATGCATACTACTAAGTGAAAGAAGTCAATCTGAAAAGCATACATACTCTCTGATTTCAACTATATGACATCCTGGAAAAGGTAAAACTATGGAGACAAGAGAAAGATCGGTGCTTGCCAGGGCTTACTTGGCGACGATGCATAGGCAAAACAGAGAGGACTCTCATGGCAGTGAAACTACTTTGTAAGATACTCTGCTGGTATAAACAGCCAACAAACATTTGTCAAAACCCACAGAACACACGTCACCAAGAGTAAACACAGACTTTGGGAGATAATGATGTGTCAATGTAGGTTCATTGATCAAAACAAATGTACCACTCTGGTGCAGGATTTTAATAGCGGACAAGTTTACACATATGAAGGGGCGGGGGATAGACTGGAATTCTCTGTACCTTCTACTCAATTTTGCCGTGAATCTAGAAAATTAAGTCTATTTTTTAAAAGGGTGGGGGTCCAGGAAGAGCCTGAAAAGGCAAAAAAGGATGGTGGATTTCACCATCAGTGCAATGATAAGTCATCGAGGGATTAGGTTTTAAAGCTATCACTTTGGCTGCTGTGTGGAAAATGGACCTGAGAGGAATAATAGTGGAAGCTGAGAGATCAGGAGAGGAGGCTAGCCATGCAGTTTAGGTCAGAGTTGATGAAGGCTTAGACCAAAAAAGAAGTCATGCAAACAGAAAAGAATGGTTGATTAAAAAAAAAAAAAAAAGACTTTTGAATACAGAATAACAATGGATTAGATGTGTGTGTTGAAAGAGGAGAATCAAGAAGGCCTCCAGAATTTTGCAGTGAGCAACTGGAGGCCATTTTCTAGATGAGCAGATGGAGGAAGGAGAAGCTACTTTGAAGAGCAAGATCATGGTTCACCTTCAACCGTGTGACATCTGAGATGGCTGGTAGTGCCCGGCACTTGGTAGGTGGTTGGGGTGTTGCTCTTATTCATACTGTTTTTGTTATGAGCATAACAGGGTACGGAATACTAGACATAATTCTTTTAAAATATTTTTCTAGAGATTAAGGGAATGGGGGTGGGATCTCATAATTTCCCTGCCATCCCCCCCATACTATCTCAGCCTCCCGTCCCAGTGCCCTGAATTCTCATACCCACTGCAAGCTGGGGGAGGGCGTGGGGTTCTATGTCTCAGTTCCATGCATCACAGCTTTGCAAACTCCACCCTGAAAAATCCGCTGGAATGCACTCATGCTAAATTTTTAGTAAGTAAGTCACTGCTCCCAAAGACCCAAAACAATAAATTAATTTTAATAAAACAGTAAGTTGTTAAAAGGCTCAAAGAACCTATTGACGTTACCCTTCCAAAGTTGTGGTTCTCTAAATGGGGCCCTGGACCAGCAGCACCAGCATCTCTCATGAACTTGTTAGAAATGTAACTTATCAGGCTCCAGCCCAGATCTACTGGATCAGAAACTCTGGGGGTGGGGGCCCAGCCCCCTGCGTTTTAACAAGTCCTTCAGGTGATTCTGATGCCCTTTCAAGTTGGAGCACCAATGACCTAGACTAGGAATAAGATGTCCTCTACTGCAATCTTTTGAGTCTACCTGGACAAAGTTTACGATATTTTAAATAAATAAAACATAATTTGAAGGTGAGTGATACTCTCGACCATATTTTTTTACATGACAAGTATCAAAGGCAATATTTCATCCGCATAAAGAAGAAAGAGAGTCTCAGTAAGGAGAGTGGGCGTGGCACATGCTGGACCCGGGGGTATGGGAAGCAGGTGTGGCTTACCTGACAAATTCCACTGATGCACATGTCCAGGGAATCTGTGCTGCAGCGAGTTCCATCCAGGACCTTGGGTGCCAGCTCCACTACCAGGTTCTGTCCCCGTGCATGGCACTTGAGCGCACAGGGGGCCGCAGGATCGTTATACCGGGGAAGCCATTCATAATAACGCCCCTGATACTGGACGTCATTGTAGGCGGAGCACTGCTGGGCTCTGAAGTCCTCCGCGTCCGGGGGGCAGTCCTGCGAGCAGAGGAGAAGGGCCACACGCGCATCACTCAGGGAGATCAGCCACCCAAAGGCTGAACAAGTTTACAAGAGTCTCACGAGACCAGACCCCACCACCGGCCTCTCACCTTGGAGTCACCTCATTTCTCCACCCTATTTAAAAGGTCTCTTTTAACCATCTTGCTTTTAATTCTTCCAGGGGATCCAGGTCTTTATAGGGGATATTAATTATCATCCATGCCTTCAAGAACCATTTCAATGGGAAGGATTACTTGCCCCCACTTTCACCCCAAATTCGCCGTGCTTTGTGAGAACCTGTGTTTGTTTCTTTGTTTCTGTTTCTGTGATTGTTAATTCATGTACCCTCCTTCCCTGGTTTGGGCTCCCAGCCACTGCTTTCCTGGAACCAAGTGCCTGCCTTCAACCCACTGGAGGATGTGGAAAGACAGAACGGAGCTGTTTCAAACTCCGTCTACCACAACAGCAAGGAAATTCTAAGTAAATGCTCTAGGGAGTTCTCATAATAATAGTAAAAAGTGTGCAAGTGTTGATGACTCAGAAATCTTTTTACTTAATTACTAATCCCTCCCATCTCATATTTCCAAAGCCAGATGCTGGTTGACAAAAGGTTACTTTATTCTTCAGAGTTGGGTAAAAACTTCCTAATTGATGGGAATTAATTAATTCTATACCAACTTCCCAATGAAAGAAAACAGATACAGAAAGGCAATAAATTATTTTGTATTTCTTTCTTATTACAAAAGTAATCAATGGTCCTTATAAAACCTTTGGGAAATAGTTTCTATAAAAAAAAAGAATAAAAGACAAAGATTCATGTACCTAAATCTTTACACAAATCCTTGATGATTTCCCCAAAACGAATTTCTGGCAATAAACTTTCTGAGAAAAAGGGTGTGTTTCATGAGCTTTTCAAAATATTGCCAAATTGCCCTCCAGGAATTTCCCTCCTTATTATCACCAGGCTTCCTTAAGTTCCCTTTTTCTCACTCTCTCTTCTCACTTAACATTTTTCTATCATGTTAAATAGAATTTCATTAATTTACATTTCCTTTCATAGGTTTGATCGCTTTCACATATATTTGCTTTTTGTATTAAGTCTTCAAAAATTTCTTGTTTTCTGTCCTTCATTTATCTATTGGAATGTTTGCCTTTTTACTATTTTTAACAGATAAGACTATCAGCCTTCCTAATGAAGTTATTAACTCTTTGCCATCTGTACTGGAAATATTTTCCCCATTTGATTTTGGCTTGGTTGCTTTGCGAAGTCAAGAAGATTTATATTTCCAGGTAGTCAGCTCTATTATTATTTCCTTTTAAGGCTTCTTCCCTCATTAATAAGTTTAGAAATGCTTTTTCTACCCTGCCTAAGAACAAATAAATACTGAAATGTATTTTTCTATCTCTTTTAGAGTTTAGCAATTATATTTAACACTTTTTTTTTAAGATTTTTATTTATTTATTTGACAGAGAGAGACACAGTGAGAGAGGGAACACAAGCAGGGGGAGTGGGAGAGGGAGAAGCAGGCTTCCTGCAGAGCAGGGAGCCCGATACGGGGCTTGATCCCAGGACCCCGGGATCATGACCTGAGCCAAAGGCAGATGCCCAACGACTGAGCCACCCAGGCGCCCCTATTTAACACTCTGTTACACTGGGAATTTATTTTGATGTGTGCTGCAAGGTAAAAACCTAACATTATTTTTTCTACAAATAATTATTATTACATTATCAGCCAGAATCTTAAAATATAATTTCTTTCATTTCTCCCCTTTTTACTACTTAACTTTTGTATCTTGCTGTGTTTATGCTACTGGCCTTTATAATCTGCCTCAAATCCTTTTTGGAAGTAGGTAGGGAAGACATAAAATATAAGAAATAAACATCCCCCTGGGATTAGCTGTATTAGTTTGTGGTGAATTGTTCCAAAATCTTTAACTGCATCCACATTTTTCTTGTTTCAGAAAGATCAAACCTTAACCCAGGTCACACCTACGGAAGAAAGAGTTGAACTAAAGACTGAAACTGGTTGACCTTTTATCTCTTGAAATGAGGACTATTTTCCGTCCAGCCCCAGGGAAGATCATCAGTTGATAAAATTGTATGGCGTCTTCATCCCTTAACCACGGCTAGTTTTCTCTGTAACTGACTCTTTGAACCCCAAGCCAAGGAGTGTAAAAGAGCAGAGTGAAAACAGCTTCCCTGACATTAGGCTCACTGATGTGGCCAGCATGCTCTAGGGACCGAAATTTCTTGCTGTCTGACCCCTGACTGCCTTAAACTCCAGAAACCAAAGACGTTTCACAAAATTAACAAGGTTTAATTAACAGACAGCCAAGGATGCCAGCCTACACTGAGTCCCTGCTGAAAGGGTGGCCAGGTTTGGACACAGGACCCGGCCTCCTTGGCTATAGCTGATTATCAGAGGCAAGCACCTGGTCCACACCAGGACAGTCTTTCCCAGGAATTTGGAATTGCAATAGAAGAGCTGAGGACTCCATCTGTCTGAGACTGAGCTAACCATCTCTTTCACGAGATGCCTGTTGAAGCAAAACAAGCCAGTTCTCACAGCAAAGATGAATGAATTAGACACGAAAGAAGGAACAATGACAAACCATGTATTTCAATAAGATTATGTAACTTGGGCTTCTCACTTTCTGATTCCTGGGTCCAGGCCCTCAAGGTGTGCTGATGCCCAAAGTCCATTAAATATCCACACATCAATCCAGTGAATCCCATTTTTCTTGAGCTATTTTGAGTGGGCTTCTGTTCCTGGGAAATGATGATCCCGATGAAGACACCCTTGTATCTGGACAATGCTTTCCTGTTTACAAGGGACATTCCCTTTGAGGTAGGTGGGTCAGAATTATCATGACCCTCATTTTATAAACAGAGGAAACTGTGGTCCTCAAAGTCTTCAGTCACTAGCCCAAAGACACCCAGCTAGACTATGACAGAGCCAAGACTGATTCTCAAAGTAACAAGTGTTCCATTATATGATACCACTTTCTAGTAATCTTGCAAGACATGGAGGGCTTACGTTAAGCACTTTCATTTACTTGGCATTCTTCCAGTGTCAACACTAAGCCTGTCTAGTTGGCTTCTGCTGGGTCCCCTGCGCTGGCTCAAGACAATCTAGGGATTCTTGTGTCTTAAACAGTTAGTTGACATTTAGGAAGCTTGAATACCAAACATTTTTCTGCTTCCCTTTCCCTGAGAAGCATTTCTTCGTATCAGTTAAGACAACACATTTGTTAAATACACTTTGTGGGCTTCGCCTAGGTTACCTGCTGTGGAGAACATAAAAGAAGAATATAATCCACCACTTTCAGGTCAAGAGCCTGCTATCTTATTGGAGATGCAGCACCTACTGCATGAAATACACTGGCACAGTGGGTTACTGTCTGTATTTATAGATTCACAAGGCTTTGCAGTGAAAGAAATAAAATTGTTGTCCAAGTGTTAAATTCAAAATTGATTAAGTGGCAGGGTGCCTGGGTGGCTCAGTCAGTTAAGCCTCTGACTCTTGACTTAAGCTCAGGTCAATGATCTCAGGGTCCTGGGATGGAGCCCAGCGTCCGGCTCCATGCTCAGCGGGGAGTCTGCTTGGAATTCTCTCTCACTCTCTCGGTACCTCCCCCTCCTGCATTCTGTCTCTAAAGTGAATAAATAAAAATCTAAAAAAAATAAAAAAATGGATTAAGGGGTGTTAATAAGGAAAGAATAGATCCTAGATCAGGAAGACTGGACTTAGGAGGGGGCAGCCAGTCTGAAAAGCAGAGGAAGGAGGAGGCGGACAGAGGTCAGGGGCAGGAGGACACACTACTACCCATTAAAGGACCATGCCGAAGACAGAGACCTTGTCTCCTTCCTCGAGCCGTGAGGGTACGCAAACCATTCTCACGGACAACTTAGGGAGAAAGGCCGGGACACGGAGATCACCTAATAAAACAGAGCGTTTTTACGCATAAGAGAGACCATTAGCTAAGGGATGATGTATATAATAGGACTGAACCGAGCTTTTATATGGGTTATATATTCAGGTCATTCTTCCCAGATAACCAGCGAGTAGAGACTTAGGAGAAATATGATTTCTACTGTAAGCAAATTTAAAATTTTTATTTTATCTTCATATCCAAGTTGTACTATGCGTTAAATTTTGGGATCCTCTAATATAACCAGTGCCAAAATTTCTAGCATGAAAACAAGTTACTGAGAGTAGCCATTATAAGAAGACAGTTAGCAAATGGTGCCTCATGGAAAAGTGATGTTTCAGATGAGATTTAAGGGACGGACTGCTGTGGACAGTCCGTAGGACAACTGTAGGAAAGAACACAAAGAACAGAGACACAGCAGAAATGAAGTCAGTAGCGATGAGGGACAGGGACCAGGCATGGCCAGCAAAGGTGAAAGTTTGTGAGCTGACACAAGTCAGGGGAATTAGAAGCAACGAGGATCCACAGAGGGGACTGAAAGCGTGGCACTTCAGGAGGACCTCTGTGATGGCAGCATGGATTGGGGTAGGAACAGTGACAGTGGAAAGTAAAGAACACCTCCAAGAGGAAACTGCCAGAAACTAGCCATCCATAGGATCCATGGCATGAAGAGTCTTTCAAGGGTCACACCAAATGTTGTCTCTTCTGGAAAGCCATCAGGGACCCCACTGTGCAGAATTAACCATTGCTCCCTCTGTGCTCACATAAAAATGTGTTCATGCTGCAAAAATACTCTGACCAAATCAGGATATACTTGTTTTTAAAGGTATTTTCCCTTTGCTCTCTTCCAGCCCTGCCTTTGATCCCATAAACCCTGGCATTAAAAAAATGAGTAGTCAGTGAATTCAAGTAGTAGAACTCCTTGCTGACAGGCATGGCTTCCCTTGGAAAGTCTCCACTTGCTCTGGGAGATGACTGATAAGGAAAATTCTTAACTGAGGCCTCAGGGGCCCGGCCCTGACCGTCAGGGTCTTTGCTGAGTGCTGACTGGAGGGTTATCTCTGAAGATGGCAGATACCATGGATGAGGGGCTGCTCCAGCCCAAAGCCCCATTTTCCCCAACAGAATGACCCCAGGGAGAGCTGTGGAAGCAAAGCCTCATGTCGCAGGAAGGGCAGTGTGGTCCTCATTGCCTGGCCGCGCCTCCCCGTCCTACACACCGGGAGTGGGATTTCTTCCTCTCTGCCCTCCGAATGTGTATCCCCATCACATCCACACTTCCTAACAAAAGGACATTCGATCCTTCCTTGAGTGCCTGGAGCCTATTTTTCTCAGGTATCTTCTGCTGAGGTGGGCAGAGATCAGAAATGGGGCGGTCAAGGTCTGTCTGCGTCAAGCCTGACCCTCCCGTTTCGGGGACCCCCTCCCCCCACCTCGGGCCACTGGCATGGAAGGCCCATGGCCGTGGAGGACTTCATTTCCGTGACTTCCCTTCCGTTGCCTCTCCTGTCCCTGACTTCGGTCCCTTGCCAACTGTGAATATTCAGAAGGTCTGTCCTATAGCCCCTGGGGTTGGCGATTCTATAACGGTATCTGAAAGGGGGATGTCCCTGCAATTCCCCCCACGAGTCATGTGCTCATGAGTTGGGGGGGAGCAGCCATGTTTGAGACTACTATCTGTACTGTCATCAATCATCTAACAAAGCTCCAGACCTTTCAGGCTCCTTTCCAAGAGACAGTCTGGTGTAGCACAGTGGGTAGAAGCCTGCACGCCAGAGCCTGGAGCCCGACTACCTGGGGTCTAGTTCAGCTCTGTGCCCTTGGGCGCATTTCCTACATTTCCTCCTGTGTAAGAGCGGAAATAAGGGGCATCTGGGTGGCTCACTCGGTTGAGCATCTGACTCTTGATTTTTGGCTCAAGTGATGATCTCAGGGTTGCGGGATCGAGCCCTGCATTGGGCTCTGCGCTCAGCACAGAGTCTGCTTGAGATTCTCTCTCTCTCTTCCTCTGCCCCTCCCCTGCTCTTTCAAATAAATAAATGTTTTTTAAAAAGTGGAAATAAAAATAATATCTACTTTGTAGAGATATTATGAGGATTAAATCAGTTTATTCACGGGTAGGCACTTAGAACAATGTCTAGCATTCAGGAAGCAGTGGATACGTGTGATCTGTTGTTATTATTATTATTATTATTATTATTACTGAGTTTGGTTAAGAGTTCAAAAGCTGGCACATACAGATACAAGCTCTGTGGTTTTGAGGCCGAGAGCCTGAGCCTTCAGATAATCATGTGGAGGAATAGAAAGAAGTAGAAGCGACCTCTGGGATGGGAGGGAATGGTAGTTCTCTGGGGTCCCCCAACAGTGACCTCTGTTCCTCCATGGAGCAGACTTCCCTGATCGCCACAACAGTGAGGTCCCTCGGGGGGGAACAGAGGATCTTGCAGCCCCATCGGATGGGCTCCCATGCCCCTGGAAATATAGGTGTAGGCATCTCTGAATACAAGGCAAATCTCCCTCATAAGAGTGCCTCATCTTGGAATCACTAAAGGCAACTTCCTTCAGGAGAGTGGGTGATGGGCCCCATTTCCGGGGAAAAGGGAAACCGCTGACTGTTAAGGGGGCATGGCCTGTCTCCCACGGGGACACTGAATGGCCATGAGAAGCAACAGCAGGGGTGCACTGATGGGACCTCACGTCTCTCCCCAGTGGAGGGAGGTTGCAGACTGGTCCCGCCTCCTGCCCTCTGCACCACCCTGGGTAGCAGGGAGGGGGAGATCTCAAAAGGGTGATTCTAAACCCCAATTAATAAAGCAGGAAGCAACTCAAGAAAAGACGTGACTATCTTTGTACCCTAAGTTCATGTGGTTACATCCACTCAGGGTGCCTGACGTCCTGGGTATGTTTCTATGGTATATTCCCAGGAACACACTGTGTTCTCTCTCCTGGAAAGACCACCAGCCCTGCTGCACAGATCCACTCCAATCTGCGGGAGGGCTTGAGGATGCACGGCAGCAGGGCCTGGCACATGGAGGTGGAGGGGTTTCCCGAGTGCTACAGCTCTGAAAGACCTGCCATGACCCCTCTTATTTCCCTGAAAGAAATTTTGTTAAAAACTCTGAGTTTGCAATGGCAAGCATAGTGATTAATGCCACATTCTTATGAAATCTCTCTAAGGACCCCAACTCTGAGAGCTAGAAAGGGCAACTTTCATGTTGCGGTCCTCCCCACTGGTCACCACCTTCTAAACCTCTATGCCTCACCAGCCTAGAGGTGGTAAAGGTTTCTGCAGGATCCTCGAAGAGGGGACTTCACGTAGAGACAACAGGTCTTCCCAAGACCCACGGAGCCTCAGGGGCCTGGGATCTTCACTCAAGTGCACCCAAGTCCTAACCATTGCACCTAGTATGCGCTGATTTTAGTAGATTACATTGTATGCCTACACTGTATGACTCAACACTCCTAGACACTCTTAACACTTGTGTTGAAGAAAAGTGCCTTTTTGGAATTAGGGAGAGCAGAAACACACACACACACACACACACACACACACACACACACACACACACACATCCAAGAATGAAATCTCAAACGGCAACACTTTGATCTGGGCATTCCCCTAGATAGTTTCAGAGTCCTGCTGGCTAGGATACTGTTGTGTAATTTATTGTTGAATGGCTGCAAGGAATTTGTGGTAATTTGTTAAAGCAGCACTTTATAAAGAGGAAAAAAAAACCTAAAAACAAACAACAACAAAACAAAACAAAACAAAAATATGCACCCAGGCAAAATGTAGTAGATTAACCCTCAGGTTACTAATGCATTCATGTGCTTGCATGGGAAAACAAAGCCAGACTGTGTTTGTAACTAAATGTCTGATCTGCGCTCAAATCAATCTCTCTGCCTCCCGCACCCCCACCCGGACCTCAGCTCATTTAATTAAGCATCACGCACATGTGTCCCCCAAGTCCTCGGCCCTCCAGCCGGTCAGAGAACATGTGAAATCTATTTGCTTTGTGGCCCCAAATTCCTCCAAGGACATGGTGGATACCAATCTGTCTGCCCCAGGGCTGAGTGATATTGGAGTCTGAATGCCCAATAAATAGGTACCCACACTTCCCACTTGATTCTGAAACCAGTTGAGAGAGAAAGACAAACACTTCTGCTTCATCACTGATAAAAACAGACTGAAAACACGGCTGAGCCCTGTGGTCAGAAGGTCCGGCTCACACTATCCACTCACTGTTGCCCAGGCTTGGCAGGGCTGCCCTCCCGGGACAAGTCTGGCTCTGCGGGAATAAAGACCCTCAGACAGGACTTCTGTCTTATACCGGCCCAGAACAAGAGGGACAGAGCCCAAGTGAGTGAAACTTTTGAAATAAATTAATTACAACCAAGGGAGAAGAAATGGATTAAAAAAAAAAATCTAAATCTCACTTAGATTTCCAGATTCTAATAATTTCCTTCTTATTTGCATCATTTTGATTTGGGTCTATATCACGAACAAGGGACATGTTTTAAGTGGAAAATAGGACGGATTCCTTCTGATATTTATTTTGCATTTTCAGATCTGTAAAGCAAAAGGTTTGAATTTTTTTAGTGCTCATCATTGTAGAACAAGAGAGAGGTTTACAAACCTGTCCCTACGTACAATTTCCTTGAATCACCAATAGAGCACTCTTAAACACATCTTGCAGTGGGCAGGACAGGTGGTTTGTGGCAGGAAAAACAGCAGTAGACCAGTTAAAGCCTGTGCTCTTCCTTTGTGACCGGTGGAAACTAATTTTATCCCAGGGCCCCTCATTTGCAAAAGAGAAATAACCACACCTCGTCTGCCTGCATCTCAGAGACAGTGTGGGGATCCGGTGACATACCGTGCGTAAAGCACTTTCAACTTTGAAGGCACTTACAGGTATCAGGTATTGTTTCTACGAATTCATAAATTATTAAATATTTACCAAATCGGTTTATAAATGTGAAATGGCCTAAAAAGGTAGTACACAAGGAAGGTGTGAGATACACAAAATCTGTTGTCAAAAAAAATGTTTCAATTTTCCTCAAAGGGTACCAAGGGGCCATTAGCTTTACAGTACACATAATCTTCCAACTTAACACATGAACATTATTAGATTATAGATTTTTATTGCAGAACTTACATGATTGCTGCAGGTCTTGTATCGAATATTCTGTCCTTCACAATTCCTAGGGAAGGGAGGGAGGGAGGGAGGAAGGAAGGGAGGGAGGGAGGGAGGGAGGGGGAGGGGGGAAGGAAGGGAGGGAGGGAGGGAGGGAGGGGGGAAGGAAGGGAGGGAGGGAGGGAGGGAGGGGGAGGGGGGAAGGAAGGGAGGGAGGGAGGGGGGAGGGGGAGGGGGGAGGGGGGAGGGGGAGGGGGAGGGGGGAAGAGAGGCAGGTCAATACAAGGTGATACTGATAAAACTATTATTAGTCCACGTGACGTCAGAGATTCAAAGTTTAAATTCTAAGAAATAACATTCAAGAATCAGGAGGGCAAAAATCTCATGAAAGTGTCACTTTAAATAGAGAGTGAATTCTTTAGTTGAATTATATGTAATGACATTACTTACGTGCAGTTTTTACCCTGGGAGCCACTGAAATAAATGTATAACGTGTGTGCATACTTGTGGGTTTTTTTCTGTGAAAAAGAACAGGAAACTACGGGTGGACGCATTCATGCACCATGGCCCTCACTCCCTGAAGGAACCTAAGTTGGCTGGGCTCTCCATGGCCTCCTGCTGTAATTGACACAACGGTCTCTGTTAGACATTTGCTTGAGGCAGCGCTTCTACAATTTATTCCAACTATTGGTCTTACTGAATGGAAGCTACAAAATAGTGTGCAGGTGACTTTCTGGGGAGGCTGGTGCTATAGGGTCTGAAGTCATCTACGGGCTTGAGAATCCTCCGGGAATGACCGCCACGAACCCTATCCTCCCCTCCCGCCACTGGGTCTAGAACCCTGCCCCTCCTCCTCTAGGCAGATTCTTCCTTTGGATGCTTGAGATTCCATCTGCCAGGTACTTTCCTCCATCAGTGCTTGCTGCTTCATAGTTCATATCAACTCCTTAAAGTTAGCTGGCCTGCCCATGGTGCCTTTCTCAACTTTTCAATTACACATTCTTACCTTTGGTTTTCCTGGTCAGTTCAATGGCAGATTTGCAGCAAAGAAAGCTAAACACAGGCTTAACCCAACATCTTGCATTGAAAGTCAGTTGATACTATTTCAATGTTTTAAAATATTTAGTCCTAGAAGAATAGAAATTTTTTTAATTTTTAAAAAAATTTTTTAAAGATTTTATTTATTTGAGAGAGAGAGAGGGAGAGATCACAAGCAGGGGGTAAGGGGCAGAGGGAGAGGGAGAAGCAGGCTCCCCACTGAGCAAGGAGCCTGATGCAGGTCTCTAACCCAGGACTCTGGGATCATGACCTGAGCCGAAGGCAGATGCTTAACCGACTGAGCCACCCAGGTGCCGCAAGAAAAGAAATTTTTAAGAAGTGAATCTGAGTGCGGGCACCTGAGTGCGACTGTACGTGGGTAGCTCAGTTGGTTAAGCATCTGATTCTTGATTTTGACTCAGGTCATGATCTCAGGGTCCTAAGATGGAGCCCTGTGCTGGGCTCACTGCTCAGCCGGGAGTCTGCTTGAGATTTTCTCTTTTACTCTCCCTCTGCCCCTCTCTAAAAAAAGAAAAGTGGATCTGAGTGGATCTGATTTTTGGCTGGTATGGTTTAAATAGGAGCCTCTATGAAATAACTGACAATCTATTTCAGTAATATGCAATTCATTGCACATATTTGCTGATGATTCCATTTTTACTGATTACAAAAAGAGTAAGTGAAAACTAATAATGTGCCAAGAAGTACAAAGGAGACTAATCAATCTTTCAAAATCCCATCACCAAGACCTTCACTCTCAATATTTTGGCATTTAATGATCCAGCGTTTCTGCATGACTTACAGATGTGAAACCATACTACTAATTCAACTTCGTATTAGTTTTAATCTAATATAACAAGTAGTCCCCCCATTTTATTACTAATTCTTTGGAGAAATTGTTTTAATAACTATATAATAGTCCATTATACAGACATTACATTTTTTGTAGGTCTGAATTTAAATTTTAATTGTGGTAAAATACACATAACATAAATTTACCATCTTAGCCATTTTTAGATACACAATCCAGCATTAAGTATATCCACATTGCTGTAGAAACATGACATTTTATGGTTATTTATGCTGCCTCCTTTTTCCCCATGCTTTTTAAATTTACATACAGTAAAATCCACTCTTTCGGGGGTGTACAATTTTATGAATTTTGACAGACCCATCCTCCACATGACCAATTTTCTTTTAACGGTGTGATTATTTTGTATTTTGTCATGTCTGACACTTTATGATGCTGCTTTCCGCTTTTTCTTTCTTTGCAATCATTCTCAAACTCAGACTTTTCCATTTTCATCTCATACCATACCTTCTTCCTGTCTGTTCAAATTGTAGCACATACCCCTAATGGGATTAAGGAGACAGGCATATGGGAGGAAGAACTTTGGGGGTGAAAACAAAAAACAAAACAAAACAAAAAACAGCATTACAGATAATGCTTTCCAAGCATTATCTGCTTGGAAATGATAGTTACATTTCTGAACTTAAAGGCAGACAAGGTATCCAATCAGTGGCCCCTGTTTAATACAATTGTCATGACTTGTGGATTAGAACATCTTCCCAGATGCTAGCGTAGTAATAGGTTGACCCAGTCTTAGCATTTTGTAACACTGCCTATTTCCTCTTCTTGTGTCTTGTCATAGGTACATGACTCTGAAATTTATTAAACTTTCGATGAGGCTACATCAAACTTGAAACATCCAAGAAGCACCAAACTGGGAGGCTGGCGGGGCAAACGGTATTAGGGTGGAGAAGTCTCTCTCTTGGTTGAGGGTTAGTGATGCTCTTCTCCTGGAAGACAGAGTTATGCCAGTGGACAAGGTCATGTACTTACACAACTTATTTCAGTGTGCTTTTATTTGAGAGGAAAAAAAAAAGAAGAAAATAAATTACAGAAAAAGTGAAAGGGGTAACTTAAAGTACTCTGTTTAATTTTAGAAAGGCCCCAACTGAGGAAAGCAGCTAATAGGTTAGGGAAGTGATAACCAAAAGCTTTTGTACCACACTGACTTAGAACCCTAAAAGGCTTTTAATTCTACTGTCCAGAGAGCAGGCAAATTGCAAAGACACATGTTAAGACAGTATTTGAATTGAAATACTGATATACAAAAAACAAACAAAATGTAGAAACCTACAAAGAAAGACATTTTCTTTAAAAGTGTTCTGGAACTTCAGAAAAAAAAATGATTTCAGATGCATTGTTACCAACTGTGTAACTTTAGCTGTTTAAATGAAAAGCAAAACTACTTTTGTAGGGGCACCTGGGTGGTTCAGTCAGGTAAGCATCTGCCTTCAGCTCAGGTCATGATCCCGGGGTCCTGGGATCGAGCCCCACATCGGGCTCCCTGCTCGGCGGGGAGCCTGCTTCTCCCTCTCCTCCCTGCTTGTGTTCTCTCTCTTGCTGTCTCTGTCACTATCTGTCTCTCTCTCTCAAATAAATAAAATCTTTAAAAAAAAAGAAAAGAAAATCTACTTTTGTAAAAAGAAATTTAAAACTAAAAGGGAAAGAACATATCCTTGAACCCAGTTTATGGCTGTGTCTCAGGTCTGCTGGTATAGACCACACAGTCATGGTCTACACCCCACTGCCATCTGCTATGCCCCGATTGTAAGCCTAGCATCCAGGAGGCACAAGCTTCTGTCTTAACTGATGAGCCTGGAAATCGAAACCTACGACATGAGGATATCTCCACGACCGATCCCACTACAAGTGCAGCAAAGTGATATGGAAAGAGCATTTTACTGCATGAACTCTCAAAATAGAAAGTACCATTCTGGACTCATTCCTTCTCCAGCAACTTCTTATGGTGAACCTACTAAGTACCAGTTCATACTATTGAGACTATCTCTCAATTCCCCTAACAAATCAGTAGTAAGATTTTTTTTTTTTTAACCCAACCATCTGGCCAAGATTTTTAACGTTCTACTTCACTTCAGCCCAACACACAGTAAACTCACTGACTGGTCTCTATTGATGTGGTATGCCTTGGTTACAATTTAGTATGAAAATGAATGACCACTTTATGAAACAGGCACAAAATGAAATTCAAGTTATTTTAAAGTTAAGGACACTGGAGTCCTAATTCCCCAAGCAGGAACCTGCCAGCTTATTCTGGAAATAATTCCTTTGGCCCGAAGCAACTGAGCTGCAGAAATAATTACTTCCAAGTTTTTAATTTCATTCTAATTATTATATGCAAAAGCTAATGGTTATCAGGAGTATATGAAAATTCAAGAACATCATTTCACAATTATGTATTTTCTATCCATTACAACATTCATAACACCCTGAAACTGGAGATTTTTGAAGCCATAAATTTATGAATATATAAAAAACATATGTTGATTCCACATGAGGATACATTAAAAACATTAATAAAATTTCCCTGGAGTTCACAGCAGCATAATTTATTACATTCATTTGATGATATATTGACTCAAATACTAGTGTCTTAAAGACTGAGAAGCATGTGTTTTGAAGAATAAAAATATATTAATTTTTTAAATAGTAGTTAACTTAAACCTGTTTCCCATGGTTGGCAGTTGACTAGTATATCGAGTTACAAATTCCTGCATGAGAGACATTCTGGCTGGGTTATGCTCTGCAGTGCAAAAGCACTGACTGTGAATTTAAATATAATCAAATCCTGAAATAACATTATCCGCAAAGAAATAAATGAGCAAAATAGCTGCATTCATCCCCTCCCCTAAATCATGAATTTAAATAAGCACCTTGATAAAAAGAGAAGGCACTGAAATGCTTTCAAAAGCTTTGGGATGGTGCTTTGTTTGATTTTATACGTAACCACCTCTATCTTCCTTCTTCAAGAGAAATGGGCCACAGAGCTCCGTATTTATGAATATTTAACAAGTCTCTAAGGCTCTCCTAGCATAAAGAGACCTGATAAGCTTTCCAAGGGAAGTCGGTTTCCTTCTTAAGAATCTCAGAGTACTTTCAAAATGACAGTAAAGTTCTTAATATGGGAGGGGGTCAGGAATGATTAAAGTTTGAGGCTGCCCAAAAGGTGGGGAGCAGGGATGAGCTGAACCATTAATGCAGCTGCTGCCCTTCTTTTGAATTAATCTAATTCAATTTTTATGCAGAGACATGATGTTACTGTCTCTGTTTCTCATCAGAGACACAGAGTGAGTGGAGGTGCCACAGGCCTGGCCCCATGCCAGGAACCAAACCGGAGACAGGACATATATCACCATACATTCATCTGACTAAAAATACAAGACATACTATCTTCTCATTTAATTTTTTTAATACTTGATTAGGATCTCTTCTAACCTGATATATTTGTTCAAATTAGCTGAGCTCAGGGAGTAAACAAATTTGGAGATTCTCAGGCCTAAGAGCAAATTTTAGAAGACAGGTTAAGATTTGTGCATAAACAGACTAAAAAACACTGAAGTCCTAAAAAACTGAAAAAAAAAATTGAGCAAGTACTACTTCGGGATGAACATTTGAAATAGAGTAGCAATATGTATAACTGAATTGTTTTTGTGTTCTTACAAGTATTCTTTTATGAAATGTTTTAAGTCCACAAAAAAAGTAAGAATGACACAAACTACATATACCCACTAGAAAGCCTCATCATTTCTTAAAGTTTTCTTTGGAATTATTTTTAAGAAACCTATCATGACAAATAGGGTGCAAGTCCCCGGCCAAACCCCCTCAATCCTATTGCCTTGCCTCCCTCTGCAGAGGTAACTAAGTAGATGGTATCATAGGGTGCATGACCTTCCACAGCTTGATTTTTTAAATTTGTATCAACACTATGTTTTTGAGAACATCCATGTTGATAGACCCAACTTGAATTCATTTTGGTTCCATAGGAACCCAATGTATAAATACACCACCCTGTATTTATCAATTCTTTTTTTTAAAGATTTTATTTATTTATTTGAGAGAGAGAGAATGAGAGAGAGAGAGCACATGAGAGGGGGGAGGGTCAGAGGGAGAAGCAGGCTCCCTGCAGACTCCCCACCGAGCAGGGAGCCTGTTGTGGGACTCGATCCCGGGACTCCAGGATCATGACCTGAGCCGAAGGCAGTCGCTTAACCAACTGAGCCACCCAGGTGCCCTATCAATTCTTTTTTTTTTTTTAAGATTTTATTTATTTGGCAGAGAGACAGTGAGACACAGAACACAAGCAGGGGGAGTGGGAGAGGGAGAAGCAGACTCCCCGTTGAGCAGGGAGCCCCACGAGTGGCTTGATCCCAGGACCCTGGGATCATGACCTGAGCCGAAGGCAGATGCTTAATGACTGAGCCACCCACGTGCCCCAATTCTTTTTCTTTTTTATTGGCCAATTTTCCTAAAGTTTATGAAGATTCTGCAATAAACAATCTTACACAATCCCCTTAGGTATATCTGCATGCATTTCTCTGGGATATATAGCTGGGAGGGACTGTTCTGCTGTGGGCACTTACACCTTCACTATGACTAGATGTTTACAAACTGCTCTCTAAAGCAAGAGTACCAATTTTCACCCCCATTCGTAGCGCAGGAAGGTTCTTATTTTCACACATCTAGGTCAATATTTGGCATTTTGAAATGTTTTAAGTTTCTCCCCAATCTGAAGAATATAAAATATCTCACTTCGTATTCTTTCATGTCTTTTTGTGAATGAGGTTAATATTGCCATTTGTTTTTGATTATGCAGGTTTCCCTTCTGTGGATTTCCTGTCCCTGTTCCTTCTTCATTTTTCTACAAGTTTGTTTTTGCTTTTGTTTTTTGTTGTTGTTTTTGCTTTTGTTTTACTGGTATGTAGAAGTTACTTAGATATTTCAGATATTAAGCCCTTATGGTCTATATTCACTGTCAAGAGTCTCCCACTCTAGGCTTTTCTTTTGGTTTATAGTATATTTTTATGATATAAAATTGTGTAGTGGACTTGAATTTATCAATATTTTCCTTTAAATCTTGTATCTCTCAAATTGTGTAGTGGACTTGAATTTATCCATATTTTCCTTAAACTCTTTGTATCTTAGTTAAGGAATAATCCACTACCCAGAGATCATAAAGACATTCTCTGGTATTTTCTTCTAAATGTTTTCAAGCTTTGCTTTTCATAAGTAGCCTTTAATGCACCTAGAATGTATTCCTTATGTGTATTGACATTTTCTAATATTTTCCATTTGGATATCAAAAATCATACCTGAGCCGCACATACTGAAGATCCACCCTTTCTCTAAAAAAATTTAGTGCCACCTCTAATATATTTCAAATGCTCATATATACATGTTTTTGTTTCTTGGATCTCCATTTTGCTACATTGGTCTCTTATTTGTCCCCATGCTACTGTGGTAGTTAAATTTCTTAAATTTCAGTGTCTGGGCAAGTTACCCATTGTGTTGTTTGAAAAACTGTTTTCATTACCTTTGCATTTCCATATGATTCTTAGAACTGGAATTACACTTAATTTAAAGATTAATTTGGTGGGAAATGTATTTTTATGATGTTGTGACTTCCTATTTATGTTCATAGTATATCTCACCATTTATTTAGGTGAGATTTTAAGTCTTTCATAAAGGTCTTGTACAGCTACTGAATATTTTACAAGGCACCTCATATTTTGTTAGTAGTGTAAATGGCATCTTTATGAAATTTTGCTTTCTCAGTTCTCGCTACCATATAAGAATACAGTTGTTATCTGTGCATCAATCTTGTTTACAGTACTAGGACTCTTATTAGTCCTATTTTTTTATGTGTAGATATTCTTAGATTATATCTTAGACAATCAGGTAGTCTCTGAATCCTGAGAACTTTATTTTTTCCTTTCTAATTCTTATACTTTGTATTTCTTTTTCTCGCCTGATAATACTGACTTAGGGCCTCAAAAACAATAACAAATTTAAACAATGACAGCAGGCATTCTTATTTTATACCTAATATCAGAGAAAATGCATGATATTTTGCTATAGAGGATGGTATCTACTATAAATTAAAAGAGCACACCTCTATTTCTAGTTTGCTAAATTTTTCTTTTCAATTATGAAAAAAATGTATCAATGTAGATAACTGTAATTTGTCTCTCTTATGTCATCAGTGCTGTGCCTGATGGTGCTTACTCATGGCAAATATTTCCTTTTGTATTATGTATCTTAGGATTGCAACCTAATCTTAAATAAAGGATCTACTGGTAGGAATAGGAATCCCATAGAGCCTGCCTTGGTGGTCTGTCCCTCCACATCTTTCCTTACTGCCAGTAGCCTCAGAGCTCTCAAGGGTTACAAGACCACTTTTGATATTCATTTCTCAGCTCAAAGCTTCCACAATCATATGGGACATATACATTCAACTCAGTATGTACAATATATGTAAATCAATATACATGTACCTCAAACCCTTAGAACAGGTCCATTGTTCCCAAGTGGAAACTTTTTTTAATTCAGTGTTGAGACCAAGAATTTAAAATTTTCTACGCTGGTATGTGGTTTTGTTTTTGTTTTGTTTTGTTTTGTTTTGTTTTTTTGGTCCCAGTCCATCTGTTTAGGAAACACATGGACTTCAAAGGTCCTGCCTTTATATTATGGTTGGAGTTCCTATGCTGTGCCTCATATACACTCAAGACTTGATCTGTTGTGATTATGAAGGAATTAAAACTCAACAGCCCGAGTTCTGGATACCAAGAGATTCCCTCTCCATTCCCCAGACAGGCACAGAATCAGGTATGCACTTCTTGGTCTGGTATTCAGTTACCTCTTTGTTTTTTTGGCTCTGTGCATTCCCTTTAATTTCTTCTAGGTTCACCTATACTTTTTTATTAAGGCTTGTTAATGCTGTGGAGTTTTTTTTTTTAATCCAATTAACATACAGTGTTAGATTAGTTTCAGATATACAATATAGTGATTCAATAATTCTATACATTACTCAATGCTCATCACGAGGAGTGTACTCTTGACCCCCTTTACATATTTCACCCCCCCCCACCCTCCTCACCTCCAGCAACCACCAGTTTGTTCTCTGTATTTAAGAGTCTAGGGTTTGGGTTTGTTTTTTGTTTTTTGTTTTTTTTTTTTGGTCTCTTTTTTCTTTCTCTGTTTTGTTTCTTATATTCCATATATGAATGAAATCTTATGGTATTTGTCTTTCTCTGATTGCCTTATTTCACTTAGCATTATACCCTCTTGTCCCATCCATGTTGTTGCAAATGGCAATATTTCATTCTTTTTTACGGCTGAGTAACAGTCCATTGTGTACATATACCACAGCCTCTATAACCATTTGTCTATAGATGGACATTTGGGTTTTTTCCATATCTTGGCTATTGTAAATAATGCTACAACAAAGCGTGCATATTTCTTTTCGAATTTCTGTTTCCATTTTCTTTGGGTAAATACCAAGTATGGAATTACTAGATCACATGGTAATTCTATTTTTAAATTTTTGAGGAACCTCCATACTGTTTTCCACAGTGGCTGCACCAATTTGTATTCCCACATCAGCCATAGATATGTCTCCTCTGGCAAGGGAAATAAAAGCAAAATTAAACTAGTGGGACTGCAACAACAAAAAAAGCTTTTGCAGGCAAACCAAACCATCAACAAACCAAAACGGGGATCTACTTAATAATAGAAGATATTTGCAAATGATATATCCAATAAGAGGTTTATTCCAAAATATATAAAGAACTTATACAACTCAACACTAAAAAAGGAAATAATCCAATTAAAAATGGGCACAGGACCTGAATAGACATTTTTCCAGAGAAGACAAAGAGATGGCTGACACATTGAAAAGATGCTCGGAAGGGGGCGGAGCAAGACGGCGGAGGAGTAGGAGACCTGGATTTCGTCTGGTCTCAGGAATTCAGCTGAATAGGGATCAAACCATTCTGAACACCGACGAACTCAACAGGAGATCGAAGAGGAGAGTAGCGACAACTCTCTGAACAGAGAAGCGACCACTTACTGGAAGGTAGGACGTGCGGAGAAGTGAATCCGAGGCGATCTTCGGGAGGATAGACGGCGGGAGAGGGGGCCTCCGTCGGCCGCTTCTGGCAAGTGCTAGAGCCGCGGAGCACAAAATCGGACCTTTGAGAAGCCGGCTCCGCGGAGGGACGTCGCTCCAGTGGCTAAGCGGGGGGTGGAAACCTCCCGGGACAGTGTGGTCTCAGGACCCTCGGGGTCACAGAAAGACCGGGGTGCCTGAGTGCGGCAGAGCTCCCAGGTATCAGAGCGGGGAAGCCGGCTGCAGAGACGGAGCCGAGGCGCTGGCTCTCAGCTCGGGGTGGCCATAAACTGTGATCCGCGGCCCAGTCGGGCCACTGCTCCTCCAGCAGGGACCCAACAGGCGGCAGAGCCGGGGAGACTCCCCTTCCTCCCCCGGGAGGAGCGGCGCGGGAGCGCACCGCAGGGATCTGCTGGGTTTGGAGACTCCACACGGGGTCGGGGGCCAGAGATAGAAACGCTCGGTCACAGGCCGGGTGAGCACGGAATGCGGCCGGAGACCGGGGACACGGGAGTGACTGCTTTTCTCTGGGGGCGCACTGAGGAGCGGGGCCCCGAGTTCTCAGCTCCTCCGAGTGGAGATGGGGAGGCCACCATTTTCACCCTGGTCCTCCAAAGCTGTACCAAGAGCTTGCAGGGAACAAAACCTCCTGAGATCAAACCCGAGCAGCTTCCTTAGCCCGGACCGGCAAGGGCGGGGCAATTCCGCCTCCGGCAAAGACATTTGGGAACCACGGCAACAGGCCCCTCCCCCAGAAGATCAGCAGGAACAGCCAGCCAAGACCAAGTTTACCGATCAAGGAGAACGGGAGAACTCCAGCGCTAGGGGAATACTGCACATAGAATTCACGGCTTTTTTACCATGATTCATTAGTTTTTCAAAGTTAATATTTTTAACTGTTTTTTTTAATTTTTCTTTTTCCCTTTTTCAACCAACAACTTATCAATCCCTTTTTTAAAAAAACACTTTATTTTTCATTTTTAGAGTCATATTTTATCCCTTCATAGTAGTTACCCTTATTTTTGGCATATATATATAAGTTGTTCTTTCTTTAAAATTTTGATATACACTTTCCTCTAACAGACCAAAATATACCCTAAATCACTAGTGTATGGCTTTGTTCTAGTCTCCTGCCTGATCACAGTCTCTCCCATTTTTTCCTTTTCTTTTTTTTTTTTTGAAATCTTCTTCTTTCTTCTTTCAAACAACTTCTTATCAATTCCATTTATAAAACCTTTTATAATTTTCATCTTTACAGTCATCTTCCATCCCTTCATTGTATCAACCCTTATTTTGTACATATATAAGTCTTTCTTCCATTAAAATTTTAGGAGGCACTTTCTTCTAACAGACCAAAATACAACCAAAATCTAGTGTGTGGCACTGATCTATGCACTAGCCTGATCATATTTGATCATATTCTGTTTTTTATTTGTTTTGTTCTGTTTTTGTTTGTTTTTCTCTTTCTCTTTTTCTTTTTTTTTCTCTTTCTTTTTTCTTTCTTTCCCTTCCTTTTCCCCTGGTTTCAGGTCTTTTCTGATTTGTATAGAGTATATTTGCTGGGGACATTGTTAACCTGTTAGCATTTTGTTCTCTCATTCATCCATTCTCCTCTGGACAAAATGACAAGACGAAAAAAATCACCTCAGCAAAAAGAACAAGAGGTAGTACCGTCAGCCAGGGACATTCTCAATATGGACATTAGTACAATGTCAGACCTAGAGTTCAGAATCATGACTTTAAAGATACTAGCTGGGCTTGAAAAAACAGTGGAAGTTATTAGAGAAACCTTTCTGGAGAAATAAAAGAACTAAAATCTAACCAAGTCGAAATCAAAAAGGCTATTGATGAGGTGCAATCAAAAATGGGGGCACTAACTGCTAGGATAAATGAGGCAGAAGAGAGAATCACCAATATAGAAGACCAAATGATGGAGAATAAAGAGGCTGAGAAAAAGAGAGAGAAACAACTACAGGATCACGAGGGCAGAATTCGAGAGATAAGCGATACGATAAGACGAAACAAAATTAGAATAATTGGGATCCCAGAAGAAGAAGAAAGAGAGAGGGGCAGAAGGTATATTGGAGCAAATTATAGCAGAGAACTTCCCTAATGTGGGGAAGGAAACAGGCATCAAAATCCAGGAGGCACAGAGAACCCCTCTCAAAATCAATAAAAATAGGTCAACACCTTGACATCTAATAGTACAACTTATGAGTCTCAGAGACAAAGAGAAAATCCTGAAAGCACCTCGGGAGAAGACATATGGAACCTACAATGGTAGAAACACTAGATTGGCAACAGACCTATCCACAGAGACCTGGCAGGCCAGAAAGGACTGGCATGATATCTTCAGAGCACTAAACGAGAAAAATATGCAGCCAAGAATACTATATCCAGCTAGGCTGTCCTTAAAAATACAAGGAGAGATCAAAAGCTTCCAGAACAAACAAAAACTAAAGGAATTTGCAGACACAAAACCAGCCCTAAAAGAAATATTGAAAGGGGTCCTCTAAGCAAAGAGAGAGCCTAAAAGCAGCATAGACCAGAAAGGAACACAGACAATATACAGTCACAGTCACCTTACAGGCAATACAATGACACTAAATTCATATCTTTCAATAGTTACCCTGAATGTAAATGGGCTAAATGCCCCAACCAAAAGACGCAGGCTATCAGACTGGATTAAAAAACAAGACCCATCAATACGCTGTCTGCAAGAGACTCATTTTAGACCCAAAGACACCCCCACATTGAAAGTGAGGGGGTAGAAAACAATTTACCATGCTAATGGACACCAAAAGAAAGCTGGGGTGGCAATTCTTCTATCAGACAAATTAGATTTTAAAACAAAGACTGTAATAAGAGATGAAGAAGGACACTATATCCTACTTAACGGGTCTATCCAACAAGAAGATCTAACAATTGTAAATATCTATGCCCCTAACGTGGGAGCAGCCAATTATATAAGGCAATTAATAACAAAAGCAAAGAAACACATTGACAACAATACAATAATAGTGGGGGAATTTAACACTCCCCTCACTGAAATGGACAGATCATCTAAGCAAAAGATCAACAAGGAAATAAAGACTTTAAACGACACACTGGACCAAATGGACTTCACAGACATATTCAGAACATTCCATCCCAAAGCAACAGAATACACATTCTTCTCTAGTGCCCATGGAACATTCTCCAGAATTGATCACATCCTAGGTCACAAATCAGGTCTCCACTGATACCAAAAGATTGGGATTATTCCCTGCATATTTTCAGACCACAGTGCTTTGAAACCAGAACTGAATCACAAGAGGAAAGTCAGAAAGAACTCAAATACATGGAGGCTAAAGAGCATCCTACGAAAGAATGAATGGGTCAACCAGGAAATTAAAGAGGAATTTAAACAATTCATGGAAACCAATGAAAATGAAAACACAACTGTTCAAAATCTTTGGGATACAGCAAAGGCAGTCCTGAGAGGAAAGTATATAGCAATACAAGCCTTTCTCAAGAAACAAGAAAGGTCTCAAATACACAACCTAATCCTACACCTAAAGGATCCGGAGAAAAAACAGCAAATAAAGCCTAAACCCAGCAGGAGAAGACAAATAATAAAGATCAGAGCAGAAATCAATGAACTAGAAACCAAAAGCACAGTAGAACAGATCAACGAAACTAGGAGCTGGTTCTTTGAAAGAATTCACAAGATTGATAAACCCCTGGCCAGACTTATCAAAAAGAAAAGAGAAAGGACCCAAATCAACAAAATCATGAATGAAAGAGGAGAGATCACAACCAACACCAAAGAAATACAAACAATTATAAGAACATATTATGAGCAACTCTATGCCAGCAAAATGATAACCTGGAAGAAATGCGTGCATTCCTAGAGATGTATCAACTACCAAAACTGAACCAGGAAGAAATAGAAAACCTGAACAGACCTATAACCACTAAGGAAATCGAAGCAGTCATCAAAAATCTCCCAACAGACAAAAGCCCAGGACCAGATGGCTTCCCAGGGGAATTCCACCAAACATTTCAAGAATTAATAACTATTCTCCTGAAACTGCTCCAAAAAATAGAAATGGAAGGAAGATTTCCAAATTCATTTTATGAGGCCACCATTACCTTGATCCCCAAACCAGACAAAGACCCCATCAAAAAGGAGAATTACAGACCAATATCCTTGATGAACATGGATGCAAAAATTCTCACCAAAACACTAGCCAATAGGATCCAAAGGTACATTAAAAGGATTATTCACCATGACCAAGTGGGATTTATCCCTGGGCTGCAAGGTTGGTTCAACATCCTCAAATCAACCAACGTGATACAATACATTAACAAAAGAAAGAACAAGAGCAGATGCAGAAAAAGCATTTGACAAAGTACAGCATCCTTTCTTGATCATAACTCTTCAGAGTATAGGGATAGAGGGTACATACTTCAATATCATAAAAGCCATCTATGAAAAACCTACAGCCAATATCATTCTCGATGGGGAAAAGCTGAGAGCTTTTCCCCTAAGGTCAGGAACGCGGCAGGGATGTCCACTCTCACCACTGCTCTTCAACATAGTATTAGAAGTCCTAGTCACAGCAATCAGACAACAAAAAGAAATCAAAGGCATCCAAATCGGCAAAGAGGAAGTCAAACTCTCACTCTTTGCAGATGATAGGATACTGTATGTGGAAAACCCAAAAGACTCCACCCCAAAACTGCTAGAACTCATACAGGAATTCAGTAAAGTGGCAGGCTATAAAATCAGTGCACAGAAATCAGTGGCATTCCTATACACCAACAACAAGACAGAAGAGAGACAAATCAAGGAGTGAATCCCATTTACAATTGCACCCAAAACCATAAGATACCTAGGAATAAATTTAACCAAAGAGGCAAAGGATCTGTACTCAGAAAACTATAAAATACTCATGAAAGAAATTGAAGAAGACACAAAGAAATGGAAAAACGTTCCATGCTCATGGATTGGAAGAACAAACATTGTGAAGATGTCAATGCTACCTAGAGCAATCTACACATTCAAGGCAATCCCCATCAAAATTCCACCCACTGTTTTCAAAGAAATGGAACAAATAATCCTAAAATTTGTATGGAACCAGAAAAGACCCCGAATAGCCAGAGGGATGTTGAAAAAGAAAAGCAAAGCTGGCGGCATCACAATTCCGGACTTCCAGCTCTATTACAAAGCTGTCATCATCAAGACAGTATGGTACTGGCACAAAAACAGACACATAGATCAATGGAACAGAGTAGAGAGCCCAGACATGAACCCTCTACTCTATGGTCAACTAATCTTTGACAAAGCAGGAAAGCATGTCCAGTGGAATAAAGACGGTCTCTTCAACAAATGGTGTTCGGAAAATTGGACAGCCACATGCAGAAGAATGAAACTGGACCATTTCCTTACACCACACACAAAAATAGACTCCAAATGGTTGAAAGACCTAAACGTGAGACAGGAGTCCATCAAAATCCTAAAGGAGAACACAGGCAGCAACCTCTTCGACCTCAGCCGCAGCAACTTCTTCCTAGAAACATCGCCAAAGGCAACGGAAGCAAGGGCAAAAATGAACTATTGGGATTTCATCAAGATAAAAAGCTTTTGCACAGCAAAAGAAACAGTCCACAAAACCAAAAGACAACCGACAGAATGGGAGAAATTATTTGCAAATGACATATCTGATAAAGGGCTAGTATCCTAAATCTATAAAGAACTTATCAAACTCAAAACCCAAAGAACAAATAATCCAATCAAGAAATGGGCAGAAGACATGAACAGACATTTTTCCAAAGAAGACATCCAAATGGCCAACAGACACATGAAAAAGTGCTCAACATCGCTCGGCATCAGGGAAATCCAAATCAAAACCTCAATGAGATACCACCTCACGCCAGTCAGAATGGCTAGAATTAAGTCAGGAAACGACAGATGTTGGCGGGGATGCGGAGAAAGGGGAACCCTCCTACACTGTTGGTGGCAATGCAAGCTGGTGCAACCCCTCTGGAAAACAGTATGGAGGTTCCTCAAACAGTTGAAAATAGAGCTACCACATGATCCAGCAATTGCACTACTGGGTATTTACCCCAAAGATACAAATGTAGGGATCCGAAGGGGTACGTGCACCCCAATGTTTATAGCAGCAATGTCCACAAGCCAAACTGTGGAAAGAGCCAAGATGTCCATCGACAGATGAATGGATAAAGAAGAAGTGGTATATATACACAATAGAATATTACGCAGCCATAAAAGGAATGAGATCTTGCCATTTGCAATGACATGGATGGAACTGGAGGGTGTTATGCTGAGTGAAATAAGTCAATCAGAGAAAGACATGTATCATATGACCTCGCTGATATGAGGAATTTTTAACCTCAGGAAACAAACTGAGGGTTGTTGGAGTGGTGGGGGGTGGGAGGGATGGGGTGGCTGGGTGATAGACATTGGGTAGGGTATGTGCTATGGTGAGCGCTGTGAATTGTGCAGGACTGTTGAATCACACATCTGTACTTCTGAAACAAATAATGCAATATATGTTAAGAAAAAAAAAAAAGAAGAAGATAACCGGAGGGGAAGAATGAAGGGGAGTAAGTCAGAGGGGGAGACGAACCATGAGAGACGATGGACTCTGAAAAACAAACTGAGGTTTCTAGAGGGGAGGGAGATGCGGGGATGGGTTAGCCTGGTGATGGGTATTAAAGAGGGCACGTTCTGCGTGGAGCACTGGGTGTTATGCACAAACAATGAATCATGGAGCACTACATCCAAAACTAATGATGTAATGTATGGTGATTAACATAACAATAAAAAAATTTAAAAAGAAAGAAAAGATGCTCAACATGACTAATCATCAGGGAAATGCAAATTAAAGTCATAATGAGGTATCACTTTACACCTATCAGAATGGCTAAAATCAAAACACAAGAAATAGGTGTTGGCGAGGATGTGAAGATAAAGGAAGCTTCATGCACAGTTGGTGAGAAGACTTTATTTTTTAAAGCAGTTTAGGTTCACAGGGGAAGGTTCAGAGAGCTCCCACATGCTCCCTTCCCCCACACATGCATAGCCTCCCCCATTATCAACATCCCCAACAGAGTGGTACCTTTGTTACAATTGATGTATCTACAATGACACATCATGATCACCCAAAGTCCACAGATTACATTACTGTTAATTCTTGGTGTTGAACATCCAGTAGGTTTGAACAAATGTATAACAACATGTGTCCATCATTATGATATAATACAGAGTATTTTCACTGCCATAAAAATCCTCTGTGCCTTGCCTTTTCAGCCCTTCCCTACCCTAACACCTGACAACCACATTCTCTGGAGTTTTATCTTTTCCAAAATGTCATGTAGTTGGAATCACAGTGTACAGCCCTTTCAGATTGGTTTCTTTCACTTAGGGATGCATTTAAGGTTCCTCCATGTCTTTCCATGGATTAATAGCCATTTCTTTTTAGCGATAAATCATATTCCATTGTCTGGATGGACCACGGTTTATTTATCCATTCACCTACTAAGGACATCTTAGTTGCTTCCAAGACTTGGCAACTATGAATGAAGCTGCTGTAGACATCCATGTGCAGGTTTTTGTGTGGCTATTAGTTCTGGACTCCCTTGGGTAAATACCAAGGAGTGCCACTGCTGACTAGTGTGGTAAGAATGTTAAACATACTGCTAAACTATGTTCCAAGGTGGCTGCACCATTTTGCACTCCCACCAGCAATGAATGAGAGCTCCTGCTATTCCACATCCTCACCAGCATGTGGTGTGGTAAGGGTTCCAGATTTTTTACCTCTAATAGAAATGCAGTGGTAACTTGTTGTTTAATTTGCATTTCTCTGACAACATACGATGTGCAATGTCTTTCCATATGATCATTTGCCATCTCTATATCGTCTTTGGTGCAGTACCTGTAAAGGGCTTTGACCCATTTTTTAATTAGGCTGTCCATTTTCTTATCATTAAACTTTAATAGATCTTTGTATATTCCTTTATCAGATATGTCTTTTGCAAATATTTTCTCCCAGTCTGAGGTTTGTCTTCTCATTCTCTTGACATTGTCTTTTGCAGAGCGGAAGCTTTTAATTTTAATGAAGTGTCCTTGGTGGTGTATCTAAAAAGTCATTGTCATTGCCACACTCACGTGTTTTCTCCCACGTTATCTTCTAGACTTATATAGTTTCTGTGTTTTCTCCCACGTTATCTTCTAGACTTATATAGTTTCATGTTTTACATTTATGCCTATGATCCATTTTGAGTTAACTGTTATGAATCATGCAAATCTGGGTCTAAATTTTTTTTTTGGCATGTAAATGTGCTGTTGTTCCAGTACCCTATGTTGAAGAGACCATCTTTGCTCCATTGTGTTGCTTTTGCTCCTTTGTCAAAGATCAGGTGACTATATTCACGTGGGTCTATTTCTGGGCTCTCTATTCTATTCCATTGATCTATTTGTCTGTTCTTTCACCGATATCATATTGTCTTCATTACTGTAGCTTTATAGTAAGTCTAGATATCAAATAGTGTCAATCCTCCAACTGTGTCCTTCTTCAATCTTGTGTTGGCTATTCTGGGTCTGTCTCTCCACATAAATTTTAGAATCAGTTTGTCAATATCTTACAAAATAACTTGCTGGGCTTTTGACTGGGATTTCATTGAATTTATAGAACCAAGCTGGGAGGAACTGACATCTGGACAATATTGAGTCTTTCTGTCCATGGACATGGAATATCTCTTCATTCAGCTTTATTATTTTTAAAAAGTTTTATGTTCTACTTTACCTGGCATTTCTAGGTATTTTTTCCTAATTAATTTAAATCTTTTATTTAAAAATAATTATAAATCCCATGCATTTCTAAAAAAATAATGAAAAGAGATCCCATATACACTTGACGTTACTTCCCTCAATGGTAACATCTTGCAAAAGTATAGTATGATGACAGAATCAGGATACTGACATTAATATGGTCAAAATACAGAACATTTTAATCACCACAAGGATCTCTCAAGTTAACCTTTTATAGCTGTACCTTCTTTCTTTCCACCCTCACCTCCACCTTAATACCTGGCAACTATGAATCTGTTCTCCAATTCTTTAATTTTTGTCATTTTAAGAATACTGTAGTTGGTAACATTTGGAGAATGGCTTTTTTACCTCTGCAATCTCTGTGTTGATTCATTCTGGTTGTTGCATATATCAGTGGTCTTTTCCTTTTATTGCTGTGTTGCATTCCATGGTACGGAAGTACCACAGTTTAACCATTCACTCACCAAAGGGCATCTGAGTTACCTTCACTTTTTGGATATTACGGGTAAAGCTGCTATAAAAATTCACATACAAGTTTTAGAGTAAACAAAATATTCATATCATTTCTCTGGTATAAATGCCCAGGAGTACAACTACCGGGTTGTATGTTTACTTTTTAAAGAAACTGTCTGTTTTTCAGAGTGACTATACCATTTAATATTCCCACCACCAATATATGAGTGATCTGGTCTCTCTGCATCCTTGCCTGCATTTCATATTGTCATGATTTTTTTTTAGCCAAGCTAAGTATGTAATGATATCTCATTGTGATACTAATTTGCACTTCCCTAATACACAGTGATGGTAAGCATCTTTTTTATGTGCTCATTTGCCATATATCTATCTTCTTTACTGAAGCATCTGTTTATGTCTTTTGTTCATTTTCTAACTGGATTATCTGGTTTTTAATTATTGATTTTTAAGATTTATTAGATACTAGTCCTTTGCCAGATATGTGGTTTGCAGATATATATTTTCCCATTGATCTATGTGTTCATCCCTCTGCCAATACCACAGCTTTGATTAGCAGCTATATAATAAACCTTTATATCAGGTAGACTGATTCCTTCTACTCCATTATTTTTTTTTCAAGATTGTTTTAGCTATTCTAGGGTCTATGCCTTCCCATATAAATTTTAGAATAATATTGTTTTAGAATAATTATTTTAGAATAATCTACAAAAAAATACTGCTAGAATTTTGAGCGAAATTGGGTTTAACCTATAAATCAATCTGGGGAGAACTGAGCTCTTTCCCATGTTGACTCATCCAATCCATGAACACACTTGTCTCTATATTAATTTAGATCTTTGATTTTTTCATCAGCACTTCGCAGTGCTCAGCATACAAGTTCTGTAAACGTTTTGTTAGATTTACACCTAAGTATTTAACTTCTTTTGAGTAATTATAAATAGTATTATGTTTTTAATTTCAGTTTCTATGTGCTCATCACTAACAAGAGAAATAAAATAAATTTGTGAATGTTTGTTTCGCATCCTGTGACCTTGCCAAACTCACTTTTTTAGTTCTAGGGGTTATTTTGTAGATTCCTTGGGATTTTCTACATTGAGAAATGTTCCACATTGACAAATAAGGACAGTTTCATTTCTTCTTTTGGATTGGTATGTCTTTTATTTTCTTGCCTTATTGCATTGGGTTGAACCAGAGTGGTAAAAATAGACCTATTACTGATCTTAAGGAGAAACCATAACTATATCGTATATTTTTAACTATAGGTTTTCAGATATTTTTTATGAAGCTGAGGAAGTTCCCTTCCATTTCTATTTTTCTGAGAGTTCCTCATCATGAATCAGTGTTGACTTTTCTCAAAAACTTTTTATGCATCAATTGATATGGTCCTATGAATTTTTTCTTCTTTAGCTTGATAACTGAGTAGATTACAGTGACTGACTTTCAAATACTGAACCAGCCTTACATCCCTGAAATCAACCCCACTTGGTCAGAGTATATAACTCTTCTTATAGATTTCTGAATATTATTTGATAGCATTTTATTAATAATTTTTACATCTATATTTATGTGGAATATTGGTCTGTAGTTTTATTTTTGTATAGTTTTATCTGGTTTTGATATCAGACTAATACTATATTCATAAAATGAATAGGGAAGTATTCTCTCCTCTTCTGTTTTCCGGAAAAAAATTGTTTGGAATTGGCGCAAATTCTTCTTAAATACTTGGTAGAATTCACCAGTAAAACAATCTTGGCCTGAAGATTGTTTGGGGGTCAAGAGTTTTTATATTATGAATTCAATTTCCATAGTAGTTATGGAGCTACGTATCTTCTTCATATTAAGGATATGTCTGGATTTCATAGACCAAAGAAAGTAAGTCCAAAGACAGCAGTGGGGAATTTTTAAAAGCAATTCAGTTTGCTCTGCAGAATTCACAAAAGTCTCCAGAAGAGGCACATGAGATATTTCTGGAAATGGGATAAAGTTGGGGCCAAAAACAGTAAAACTGGTTGAAAGTCTGCCTAAGGAGCAGTTAGACTCCCAGCTCCCTTTCCTTACTTTGGCAAAACACTGCACATTATTATCTAAAGAGGGGAAGACAAAAAGTCTCCAGACTGAGAGATAACTTGGTTCAATTAAGGGCAAAGGTACCATACTGAAAATAGGGATTAAATAAAAAAATTCATATATTTAGAGCTGAGACCCCAGCTTTCAGCTCCACTTGGTTCCTAGACTGTTGGAATCAAAAGATCCTTGTCTGACAAGTCAGAGCAGCCCAAAATAAAACACCTAGGACATCATCAGGCAATGAGAAAGATGAACCACACCCCTACAATCAAGCTCACAACACTTTTTCTTAAATATGAATACACAAGGATCACCAGAAATCTTAGAAAAGTCTCTAACATGAGACGTAATGACAAACATGAAATCAAAAACAGTAATTTGGAAGGAACTAAGACTATGTGAGTAAAAGAAAACTTCCTCCTCAAAAAGTCTATTTATATGCTCGGAGATAAAAGAAAACATACTACATCCGGAGAACAGGGACAGAATGCTGTTGTTGTTGTTGTTTTTTAATTCAAGGAATAAAAAAAAATCTCAGAAAAGGTAAACAGAGAAATATATATATATATATACAGTACTTAGCAAGCTAGAAAATAATAAGTTTAGGTAAATTTCCCAGAAAATAGGGCAAATGGACAAAGAGAAGAAAATAAAAAGTCTAATATCTGAATAATAAGAGTTTCAACAAAAGAGAATAGAGAAAAAATGAAGAGAAGAAATCATCAAAGAAATAACTCATGTCTTAAAGGAGTAAATTTTCATAGTGAGAGAGTCCATGGTGAGTATAATACAGTGGGTGAGAACAGACCCACACCAAGACATAGCATTATGAAATTTCAGAAAAATGGGAGCAGACAAATGCTTTTATAGACATCCAGAGAGGAGGAAAAAAGGATAGGAAATCAGAATGCCTTCAGATTTCACAATAACACCACTCTGTATTGGAAGACAGTGACACTTGAAGATAAATGCCTTTGAGTTTCTAAGGAAAAATCATTTCTACATAATTCTGTACCTGGAAAACCATCCTTCAACTTTGAGAGTAAAATAAAGACATTTTCAGATATCCAGGAAGCTCCTGAAAAATGTACTCCATAAAACGAAGAGGAAGTTATGAGAAGAAAAAAAGAGAGGTGATTAGGGAACAGGAGGTCGAACCCAGGAGAGAGGTAAATGACATACACAGGATGGCAATAAGATGAGACTCAGGATGCCCTGAGTTCCTAGCTAGAGAGCAGCTAGTTCAACGTAAGGCAGTTAGGAATTCTCCAGGAAAGAAGTCTAAGACACGACGAAAGAGAATGAAAATTAGAAAAACTTGTGAAAATTAGAATAGCTAATTTTTTTTGAATTAGTGATAAAATGTAGAAAACTAAGAAAGCAAGCAAATAAATGAAGAGCCTATTATGGATTCTAGAGGAAAGAAAAATACACTCAGGAAAGGAAAAACAATCATACTATATTACATGACTCAGCTGTGAGTAGTATAAGGATCACAGTCATAATAATTTAAACATTGAACAGTGGTCTAGCCAAAGTTGCATATGACCCTAGGATGAGGAACTAAAAGTAAGAGAGAGAGTATTTGCATGTGTGTGTGTGTGCACACGTGCACACGTGCACAAACATACATGCACACTCAGGTAACGAGAGGTGTGAGAGTTGCTAAAATCCTCATCTCCCAAAGTACGAATCTAATAGATAATGCTTACAACCGAACAATCAAGAAGTTGCAACATAAGCTTTAGAAATTTAGAATAAATACAAAAACAGTTACCCCTGGGGAATGAAATGATGGCAAGTAGGGGATCCAGAGACTTTTCACCTCCAGCCTCGTTGAGCTATTTGGCTCTTCAAACTATATACATGTACCTCTTTGAAAAAAAGAAAGAAACATGCAAAAACTTTTTTTAAAAATCCATATTCCCCAATTTAGCTTTCAATATTCTTCACAAAATGGCCAACGCTTACCTATCTCATGGACCTATACTATAGTCAAGTAGGCTTCTCTTTAATCAATGCCAGGATTTATTAATTCATTTACTTATTTATAAAATAAAATTTGCTAAATTTCCAACATATGTCAGTAGTAACATTGAACATAAGGAGATGAAAGACACAGTCTATGCCACCTAAATTTGGTCTCAGTCGTGGAAACAGAAAAATAAAAGAACACAGTGAAATAAACACTCTTATAAAAATATTCACAAGATCCCATGGAAACATGGAAGAGTTGCACATAACCTAGTAAAGGGTAAGAATTGCCAACAAGTGCTTAAAGGAAGAAATGAGGATTCAGAAGAGTTTTCAAGGTCAACTATGTGTCAACCAGAAAAAGGGGGAAAGGAAGCTGTAGTCAGAAGGAAGAGTTGATAGTGACCAAAAAATGCAAGTTGATAGTGAGCACACATTCAATTACCCATTCAATTAACACTGTTTGGGTGCAAATCACATGTTAGATACTATGTTAGACCTTGGAGTGGTGAAATCTTTGACCTTTTCCTAAAAGGACTCCTATTTTGCCAACAATTTTAAAAAGCACAAAAGAGGAACATCAAAGTTATACCAAGGTGTCAAGATAGGTTTCCTAAATGAGGGTGACCTTGCAAAATCAGTAAGAATTAGCCAGGTATCATACTAAGAAAAAAAAAAAAAAAGACCCAAAAGCACACAAGATACAATGCAGATGATTAAGACAGTAGACACAGAAAAGGGTCAGGTTTAATGTGAAGGAAAGAATGTAAGGTAAGAAATATGCCATAGGAGCATTTTAAAACTTCATTAGAAGTCAATAAATTGACCTCTCTCTCTCTCTCTCTCTCTCTCACACACACACACACACACACACACACACAAATTCAAGTAGCAAAGATCTTTAAAAATCACCCCCAAATATACAGAAAAAGACAAAAGAGATGAAAGTGATTGGAGAGAACACAATAGAACTGGAAGGCAGACAGAAGTAACTGATGTTCATGCAGGCCAAAACAAAGGGGCAAGGACCAACAGTGAATGACACAATAGAAGAAAAGTTTTCCTACAATAAATAAGAATCGAAATCTGCACAACAAAGTATAGCTACTATGTGTCAGGGACAAATAAATTTTTTAAAACACTGAGAGCTAGGGGCGCCTGGGTGGCTCAGTCGGTTAAGCGTCTGCCTTCAGCTCAGGTCATGATCCCAGGCTCCTGGGATCAAGCCCCGCATTGGGGCTCCCTGCTCAGCGGGAAGCCTGCTTCTCCCTCTCCCGCTCCCCCTGCTTGTGTTCCCTCACTCGCTGTCTCTCTGTCAAATAAATAAATAAAATCTTTTAAAAAAAATAAATAAAAGACTGAGAGGTAGACACAACCTTATAAAATTCTTGACTTGATGAAAAAAATTAAGTCTTCTGTAGGCTGCCACACAGAACAAATAGCTTATCTACAAATGAACAAAAAAACCTCACCCTGGCCTAAGCGATCTGTGAGCAGCCACAGTATATATACCGAACATGACGGAAAAAGAACCTCTGGGTCTTGAGGAGGAAAATTTCTGTCTCAGGAATTTTATACCTAAATAAGCCACTCACTGTTTATGTGTGAAGGCAAGAGAAAGACATTTTCAGATATATAAGGACTCATAAAGTATAAGACCCACAGCTTTTTCCTGAAATTAAAAAGGCTATAAAGCCCTGCTGCTTGAAGTGTGGTCTATGGACAAGCAGCATTGACATCACCTGGGAATTTGTTAGAAATGAAAGTTCTTGGGCCCCACTCCAGACCTACTGAATCAAAGTTTATATTTTAACAAGATCCCTAGGTGATTCATAGGCACATCAAAATTCCAGAAGCACAGCTCAAACCATATCCCTGCCAACGAAGTGATGATTCAAAATGAAGAACTAAGAAGACTGATAATGAGCACTGAAATCATGTACGCACACATACACAACGAAGTTTCAACAAAGGTCTGAAATAGGATTATGAAAGAAAAGATACAAAGGAAAATATGAGTATAAAATCTCAAACAATAATAAAACCTAAGAAGTGGAAATGAAGAGGAAAAGCATAAAATATTCATCATCTTGCATTGGAGCAATCAGAAGAAACTATTTTATTATTGGCATTGGCATTGATAGTTATAAAGTAATTATTAAAATATGGCTTTCAAACATCTTCAATTTAATCATCAGTTAAAAAAAAACCCAGATCATATATATAATTTCCAAATTACCAGAGGTAAAATTTCAGAGAAAAACATAAAAGAAAAAAGATTTTAAATAGAAATAGTAATCTGAGCACATATATTGAACTCCTTCCCCCATACAAATGCATACTGAAATGATCAACCAGGTACGTTAATAAGTGGACCTCTCTATATCATACCTGGAAATCCAAAGAGGCTAGACACGACCCAGAAACTTTGAGATATAGTGTAAGCAAGTCTGAATTAAAGGGAGTGTATAAATATACTACTCACTGTACACACAAGGGAAGCCTGCCTTTGAAGTAAGCAAAAGAGATCAGTAGGAGAACCTACCAATACCCAGCCAATTAAAGTGGACAATGGAGCCACAATTCCCGGCAATTAATAGCATGGGGGTGGCTAGCATAAGACAAAAATGTAAAGGCATATAAGATCCCACTGCATGTGGGTCCCTGTGAAATCTCAGTTCCTACATGGGCTACGCTACTCTGGAAGGCTTACATACAGGATAGGTACTGCAGAAACTATCTCCAAATAGAGGAAAGCCACAATCATAGAAAAGAAATTCGTTTAGCAGAAAGGCAAATTCCTTCCCATGAATGCCTTCAATTGTGCTTCCTGTTGACCTCCCAGCATGGAGATACTGACCCAAAGCTGCAGTAGACCCAGAGCAGTGATTCTCACCCAGGCAGAGGGCATTTTTCCCATGGAGATCCAGAACTGAATTAACAAGGGACTTGATCAAATGCTGACTCTAATCCAGACCCCTGGTATTTGGAGTATAAGGACTTGGAGATACACACACACACACACACACACACACACACACGTACACATAGACTTTTTTTTAAAGGTTTATTTATTTATTAGAGAGAGAGAGAGCAGGAGGAGGGGGAGAGGGAGAGAGCATCTTAAGCAGACTCCATGCTGAGTCCAAAGCCCAACATGGAGCTTGATCTCATGATCTCAGGATCATGACCTGAGCTGAAACCAAGAGTCAGACACTTAACCAACCACACCACCCAAGCACCCCACATATATACATATTTTTTTTTAAAAAATTAGCTCTTATTGCTTAAATGGAAGCTTTGACCATCAACTGTTTGCAGCCAAGTCTTTCCTAATATATGTATTTTGGGCAATAAACTTCCTTGTAAGGATGGATTAAGGTACATCTTCCAAGTTTTGATATAGATGATCCCTCTTTATTTCTGATAATGCTTCCTTCCTTCATTTCTACTTTGACACCAGTATGGCTTCACCAATTTCCTTTTAATTAGTGTCACATGTTATAGCTTCTTCCTACACTTTTATTTTCAGGTGTTCTTACAGGTAACATTTGTCTCTAGTAAACAGCGTGTGATTTTTGTTTTATCCTCTAACAAATTGTATCTTTTAACTAGACTACATAGTCCATAAACATCTAATGTAACAACCGATATATCTGGGCGTTCAAATCTACCATCTTACCATTTCTTTTCTATTTTCACACTCACTCTACTTCCATTTCCTCTCCTTGAGTTTTCTCTTTCGTGAGTTATTAGGAATTAATTATTTTATCATTATTCTACTTCTCTCTATGATGGTTGTTAGTTATATAATTTTCTATTATGCTTTTAATGGTAACCCTAAAAATGACAACATCTATCCTTGACTTTGAAAAGTCAAATGTAAGTTAGTTACTTTTATGATTTTCTGGGCAATTCAAAAACCTTAGATCATTTTAACTCCACTTGCCCCCTTCCCAAATTTCATGTCATGGTTTCCTTCTCTTTTTAATTCTACATATACTTAAATCCCACAAAACTTACTATTATTGCTTTAAGTGGTTAATAGTCATTTACATTTCTGTTCTCAATTGCTCTTCATTTCCTCCCGCATTTCCATTCTCCATATGGGAACATCTTCCTTCTACCTGAAGAAATCCTGTTAAAATCTTTTAACACAATTCTGAAGTTTTTGTTTGTCTGAAAACATCTTTATTTCATCTTCACATGTGAAGGCTATTTTTCCTAGGTAGAGAATTCTATTGTAATAGTTATTTTCATTCAAGATGTTAAACAGGTTGTTTCATTATCTTCTAATGAGAATTTATCAGTCAACCTTATTTTTGCTCCTTTGAAGATATCTTTTCTCTGCAGCTTCTTTTAAGATTTTGCTATAATGTGTTTATGTACATTTATTCTGTTTGGGGTTTGCTGAGCTTCTTGAATTTGTGGCTTAACATCTCCAGAGCAGTAACTTTTAGAAGTTTTGGAAAATTCTTGGCTACTATCTCTTCAAATAGTGCTTCTACTCTATTCCCTATCTCTTTTCCTTTTAGGACTCCAATTGCACATGCTTTAGCCTTTTTCACCTTATACCATATATCCTTTATTCCATTTCCTGTGTTTTTTTCCCTCTATAATTTAGCCAGGATAGTTCTGCAAACCTATACTCTCTTCTGCTATTTCTAATCTACTGTTAACAGCATCTATTTAGTTCTTCATTTTAGTTATCATAGGCTTCTGTTCTCAAATTTCCATTTCATTCTCTTTTATGGATTCCAGTTCTCTGGTAAAATCCTGTATTTTGTCATTTAGTCTTATAAACATATTTATTACAGGGTTTTTGTTTTGTTGTTGTTGTTGTTGTTTTTCACACACAGATCTAACAGCTCCAGTACCTGTTTCTATTGCCTGTTTTTTCTCTTGATCCTATCTCATGGTAAGACTGGTAACGTTTTATTAAATTATGAGCTTGATCTATGAAAATCTGTATAATCCCTGGTTGATGTCATCTTCCATCAGGGTATTTTAGGGTTTTCTTTTTTAAAGCTTCTTGGAGGCAGTTGAAATAGCAACACATTTTATCACTCAAACTAGGGTTGAGCTCATTCAAAACTGGGTTTCAGTCTTAATAACATCTAGTTTATTTAGGACTGTTTTTTTTTTTCCTTTCTCCTAGGGTATAGTCCTTCAGGAATACCAATGTATCACCTGAGGTGTCTACCAGGGCTTTGAACACCAATTTTTATGTTCCAGGACCATGAGACTGTCAATAAATCTGCTTAGCTTCTCAACCTCTTTGTAACTGCTTTCTCGTTGGCCTCTCTGCCTTTCACTGCTTAAGAATCAGTGAATGCCTGGATGAAAAGCATAGCTCAGGTAAAATCACTTTTCTGCATATTGCTTCCTTCAGGGATCTTAGAATCTCAAGTTCTAAGTCCATGACTATGTTTACTTCTCAATTTCTGGTTCCTAGTTGCCCATCACTGAGCTGTTAATATCGTCAATCATTTTTATTAATCCAAAGAGAAGTGAGACAAATAAGAGCAAAAGAGTGGATTTTCATAAAGCTAAATGAATTCAATTTAAAGACAGGTTTTTAAATCTAAGAGTACATCCTACCTTTAGATGTTGAAATGACAAGATTCTGATTCTAATTCTTTTTTGAAAAGTCTGTGATGGTAGACCACAGTTGAATTTTGTTTGTTCATTTTTATTTTTGTCCTTATTTGACTGAATAATTGACAATCTATATTAATTCCAAATAGGCCTTTTTTTTTTTTTTTAATTTTACTAGTGTGTGAAATTCAAAAGTCTAAGAATCAGATTCTTTACCCTGGCCCAGAAATCCACCTTCTTCTTCAATATTGGCCCATTCTGCTGTCTCACTTGTCTGGGGTTCTCCTGGCATAAAAGCCTCTTTTCATTTCCTGCTCTAGCACCTTTATATATGCTTCTCCCACACTCTGAATTTTTTGTTCCATAACTCTCCCCTATAAGAACTATGAGAGCAGACTCTGTGTTAGTTTAATTCACAACTGTTAAACTCCTTGCATATATTAAGGCATCAAAAGGGTCTGGTGAGGAGATATTTGCAAATGACATATCAGATAAAGGGTTAGCATCCAAAATATATAAAGAACTTATACAACTCAACACCAAAAAACTCCCCAAATAATCCAATTAAAAATGGGCAGAAGACATGAAGAGACATTTCTCCAAAGAAGACCTACAGATGGCCAACAGACACATTAAAGATGCCCAATATCACTCATCATCATCAGGGAAATACAAATCAAAACCACAGTGAGATATCACATCATACCTGTCAGAATGACTAAAATTAAAAACACAAAAAACAACAAATGTTGGCAAGGATGTGGGAAAAAAGGAACCCTCATGCACTGTTGGCAGGAATGCAAACTGGTAGAGCCACCATGGAAAACAGTATGATTTTTTTTTTTTTAATTGAAAATAGAACTACCAAAAGATCCAGTAATTCCATAGTGGGTATTTACCCAAAGAAAATGAAAACACTAATTTAAAAAGATACATGCACCCCTATGTGTATAGCAGCATTATTTACAACAGCCAAATTATGGAAGCAGCCCAAGTGCCCACAACAGATGAATAGATAAAGAAGATATGTTCACAATAGAGTATTAGCCGGCCATAAAAAAGAATGAAATCTTGCCATTTGCAACAACCTGGATGGATCTAGAGAGTATAATGCTAAGTGAAATAAGTTAGAGAAAAACAAATACCATTTAGGAGACAAAACAAACAAAGAAAACAAGAAACAAACCAAAAAAACAGACTCTTAAGTATAGAGAACAAACTGATGGTCACCAGAAAGGAGGTGGGTGGGGGCATGGGAGAAACAGGTGAAGGAGATTAAGAATACACTTATAATGATGAGCACGGAGTAGTGTACAGAATTGCTGAGTCACTACACTATACATCTGAAACTAATCTAACCTGTATGTTAACTATACTAGAAGATGACAGATGATAGAGATAGATAGATAGATAGATAGATAGATAGATAGATAGATAGATAGATGGCTTTATTTTTAAAAGGGTCTGGTGCTGAAGACACCTCAGTAGAGAATTATAAAGAGGAAGGATTTCTGAAGATTTCTTTGAGAAATGTGTGCTATGAGCCTACTTTTCACTCTGCCCCACCAAGAAAGAAAAGGGATGAGGGCTTCAATCTGCTAACTCCAAATCAAGGGGATGAAATTTTAGGGACATGACTTAAAGAGTGCAATCCGTGTCTCCTGCAGTTGGTTGGTGGCTAGTTCATACCTGAGAAATTTAAGGGCAGAGAGTTTGGTCACAGTGCCTGTGTATGAAGAGTAGGTATTGCTGCAATGAATCCCAGCACTTCAAGAGTTTGTTTAGCAAAGTTCACAGGAGGGTTTCTGGTGAGCCAGAGGCGGGCCACATGCAAAACAGGCAGCATAGAGCTGTCTTAGGAACCTGCCAAGATGACCACTGAGGGGTGAGTAGACATCAACAGGGGGACACCTGGAGTATGCCTAGTTGTCCGAGAGTTAAGGAAAGAACGGTATTACCAAGACAGGATTGTGAACAGCACATTTCAAGGTCACTGCTGGCAAGACATGCCAAGGGACTGGGAGAAAAGAGGAAATAGTGCTTCAGAGAAATCCATCAAAGTGTTCACAACAGAAGGAGACAGCTTTAAACATCTGCCAAACCACAGAGCACCGAGACATGCTCACTAACATCAAGACAGACCTCCTCCTACTGCTGCTCTCCTCATGCCCATATTGCCCTTCCTGATTAGGTGCAGAACAGACAGAAGCACCTTAGCAACTTCCTTCCTTATCCGGAGTGTTTAATGATCAGCTGACCCCCAGTCAGGAAAGAGAAGATGCACATTCATACACACACTAAAATAGATCACTTAGCAAAATCATATTCCAGACAAAATCAAAGTTATTTTTTAATTAACAAAATAACCAATAAATATGTAAGCACTTTGGTTGCATGACAAAATGACAAAAGTGGTCATTCATGGTCTTCAATATATTCATCCAATTCTTTTTAACAAATATAAGTACATACTATTAAAAAAAAGACAAACACAAATAAACCCCACTCCTTCTCCAACTGAACCCCACCACCGATTGCAAATTATTCAGACTCCTCAGATTTGGAGGCCACAGAGTGGTGCTAAAGTCCTACCTTCCGGACACCAGACTCTATGCTGGAAACTTCTCCCCCAAGTGACTGAAGAGCAGTGGGAAATATCTTATTCCACACATGAGAAGTCCCTCCCTGAACCTTGCCCACAGGCACACGGCCCTCCTACTGTAGGCTTCACTGGGATCAATACATGCCAGTACAGCATAATATCCTGTCATCCTTCCACACAGCATGACACACTTAGAGTAAGAGGGTCTTCATTTCCTCCCCAAGGTAACAATATAGGGGAAGCAGGTATACCAATTTTGTCTATGCAAGACTAATCCCTGGATTCAGTTGTGCAACCATTCACTTAGAGCCCAGTGCCCTGAGTTGAAACTCAGCCTGGGGTAATGTCACCAGCAGCGCCTCCAACAGCCTCCCCCTGCTGTCCTGCAGTGAACTAAGAGTCCTCCTTCTCAAGGCCACATCACAATCTCCCAACTGTCCCACCGCACACTGTCTCAAAGAAACTGGAGGATGTATGTGGTCACTCTTTAATATCCCATAAAACAGTGACACCAATGAATCCCAACATGAGCTAGACAAAATATGTTCTCCCTGAATTTCTGATCTATACCTTGACACTCTTCAGGAATAATCAACTTACCCTTTTGCTTTACAATATCCCAAATCTGAAGACAGCTGCCATGATCCTGGAGCCTTCCTTTTGTCCAGAACCAGGACATCAGGTTTCATCAACCTGGGGCTCTGTCTTACCTGACAGCAAAGGTAAATTCTTGGCTGGGATTTAAACTGCCCTATGAAGGATTACCTCAAATTGTCCCAAAAGCAATGACAGGTGTGAGCTTCTTACAAACTTATGGGTTTTTTAAGAAGCAGATCTTACATTTTAACACATTATTTAATATAAGCGTACCTAAGATGTGAAAACAGAACTTGCATTACCTTCTTAATCGATGGGTTGCTCAGAGAAAGTGAACAAGAAATGAACTCAAATTGAAATAATTCAAGGGTAGAACCCGGAAGACTTGAGCCATTATCCCTAGTCTTGACAATTTGGGGCAAGTGACTTAACATGCCAGTCTTCCCTCCTGCAAAGCTTAAAGTGTCTAGTGCCCCAGGCTCCTTTGAGCTGGGAGTCTCATGTGGATGGACTATGACCACACTCATGAAAATGGGGCCGTTACTATTTAAATATGGTAACTTGAGGATGACTAATATTTATATATAGCAGATGTCATATCACCATCCTAGTACCCTTCCAAAGCCTAGAAGCCAAGCTGTCTCCCCAGACCCACCCTTCAAAGGCACTGACATCCATGGAGAAGAGCAGGTAAAACCACCACTTACCTCCCAGTCAAGCACCTCCGAAGAGAGTACGATGCCCCTCCCCCGCAAGTCCTCGAGCAGTCGCTCCAGCTGCCCCAAGCATCCCAGTTGCTGTCTTTGTCTTCATCGGAACGAGTGTTTCTTGAGGTCTAGAATGAGAAAAAACACAATAAATTATAGACAAATTTGCAAGAACTATCCCCAAGCTTCTCCAGTTTTTCCAGAGTCTTATTCTAAACTGTTCACAGAGGAGAAGGTTGCCTACAGATGCTTTGCTTTGGATTGGCTACATTAAGCGCGCACGCACACACACACACAGTTTTATATGGAAACTAGTGTCACATAAGTACCCTTCCACTTTATGAAGGTTTTGTCCGGGCAGCTTCTAAGCTCAGTTTTAAATCTGAGATTTTATCATTCCAAAATTTAACTAGGCTAAGTTATGTTTTATAACCTATGCAGCAGGGTCCCAGCACGCACCTAAAACTTCTCACCACTGAAATCCTGGCTTGCCCTTCTGTCAGACAGATGGGCGCTAGCTCCAAGGAAATTATTTTGCATGAGATTTGTGGAATCTCCTGAAAAGGGCTCCATCCCAAGAAAACAAAGTAATTAAAGCCTTGGGGATCCAAGAAAATAGAGAAGGGTACACCAATTAAACCACCTAATTAATTTGATTTAATTAGTCTTCTGGAATGGCCACCATTGACTTATGTTGGGATACTTTAGGGAAAAGAGGAGGACAGGTATATGTTAAAAATATACAGACAGATATAGATGTAGATATGAGAAGAAATGATGTGTACTACTTACATAAAATTATAAAACTTCACTAAAGGGCCTAGAGTGGGAGAAACGTACATAGTCCTAAATGGGTAGACTCAAAACTATAAAATGTTAATTCTCTCCAAATTAACTTATAAATTTATAACAACTCCAATCAAACTCCCCAAGGGAATTTTTTTTGAACCCAACAAAATGATTCCAAAGTTCATCTGGTGGAGTGAAAGTCTACAAGAGCCAAGAAAAAAACTGTAAAAGAAGGGAAATTGGAGGGAAATTGCCTCAATTAAGGGTAGAGAGCTGACATAGCGATAAACAGTGAAAATATACTAAATTAAAAAAAAAAAAAGAGTCCAGAAATAGACCCAAGTATAAGGAGGTAGGATGGAACCACAAGTCAGTGTGATGAATGTTTTTAAAAACAAAACAAAAACCAGGGCACCTGGGTGGCTCAGTTGGTTAGGTGTCTGACTCCTGGTTTTGGCTCAGGTCATGATCTCAGAGTCATGAGATCGAGCCTCACGTCAGGGTCCATGCTCAGTGTAGAGTCTGCTTGAGAGTGTCTCTCTGCCTCTCCCCCCACCGAAATAAATAAATTTTTAAAAAAAATAGATGACTTTTTCACAAAATACACCAAAATGATTTCCAGATATATTAGAAATTTTTATTAAAAGCACTGAGACCATAAAATAGTAGAAAAATTATAGATTAACAGTCTATAGACTTGACATAGGCAAGACTGTCCTAGATAGGTCAACAAAGGTAGAAGCTATAAAGGAAAAGACTAGGAGATTTCCATTAAATTTCCATTTTATTTACATTAAAATAAAAACACACACAACATTTGCTATCTCTTCACCCTTTGGATAAAGGTGCAGGGATCTGAGTGTACACACAAAATGCATACCACAAGGACAAGCATTATGGGCTGGAAGGAGCAACCTGCCTCTGAGAACAGAGGATGTAGGCTAGGAGCAAATGTTGTCCATGACAGAAGGGATGCAAGCTGAATGTTGTAGAGCTCCTCCACCCTCATAAAAATTCTGAAGCCAATATGACAAAATGTTACATCTGATGAAGCCAAGGGGCCCTATAACAGATGTTAGTTTTATCCGAACTTGCATTTTTTTAAATATCTTTTTCAAAAATAATTTTTTTGAAGGAGGGGGTAAAAGACAATTCTTAGAGCACAGGGGAAATCTGCATCACTTTTCATACAGGTAACCATGTATGTGCATTTAGAAAGGAGGGAGTTAATTTAAAATGTTCACCATGGCAACTTCCAGGTTCAAGGACTCTGAGTGATTTTATCTTCTTTTGTTTTTGTTTCTCTGCACTTTGCAAAAAGAAAAAAATTTTAAAGAAAACACTTTAATTCTTGAATTAAATATTTGTAAGCAAGCAAACAAAGACCACATTCACACACAGAAAAGTTCAAGTCAGAGAGAATTTAACAGGGAAGCTGCAAGTCAGAGAACAGGAACGTTTATGAAGGAAACCCTAATACTAATAAAACCACAGAGAACGGCTGAACTAGATATTACACGGGCTTCCTTAAGCCCTTAGGCCATTTTACCTCATCCAACCAAAAAGATTTTTTTTTTTAAATTAAGAGGGGGATCTGTAGAAAGTACTTTCAAAAGTGAAATGGAATAATGAACCAAGGAGGGATTTTTCAATCATTTCCACCCAAGACTCACTGGTCAATGGGTTTCATGGCTTTTTGCCAAACTACCTATTTATAGCACAGTGCACGGTCCTGCTTGAGGCAATACTGTAGGAACAGTCAAGCTAAAGGAAGGGATAAATATCTGGCAACTGATCAAATCTGTCATCAGGAATAAGGGCTAATTAAACCCATACTATTTACTGTTCTAATTAGATCACTGTTCAGTTCAATTTTCTACACGAAATGTCACCAAATGGAACTGCGTCCTGTCTATAACATAATATAAAATAAAGTTTTAATTCATAAAAAAACACACAAATTGCACTTTAATACATTCATCTGGACTTCTGGGTTGGTAAGTCCAAATCATTTAAGTAAATGTTTAAAATATACACAGCTGAAATTGATTTTTCATTTTGTCACCCGATCTACCGATAGGTTGAATGTGAGAAGTTGAAAAACATCATCATATATATTTTTAAATGAAAGTTGAGAGTTCTTTACAATATTGCTTTAATTTGTTTTTATTCCCACTATCCCATCTGTTCGGTTTATAGTTAGAGTCGGGTTTCTTTCCATAACTTCTCCACCTTTACTTACAAAAAAAAAAGAATCTTGATTCTAAAATAACTAAAATAGGCATGTTATAAATGCAGGCATTTGGTTTCTCTGGTTGGGTTGGTGAGATATTTCCCCCCCTAAGAAAAGAGAGAAAATTGCATCTCAAGAGGGGCCCCTCGAGTTTTTCTCCTGCCCTTGACCGTGAAGATGAAGATGGGATTTTATTTTGAAACCCTGCTGCCGCCTTCTGCCAGCTGGTCTTCCCTGCCCCCTTCTCACGGACGCTTCTTTACCCAAAGACCAGCAGTAATATCCCCAACATGCACGGGTTCTTGCCTCTCCCCGCTGATGCCAGTAGCATGGAGCGAGGACAGACGGTCAGAGAAAAGCCCCGTGGTGGCAGAAGAAAGCACGACCAGGGCGATACTACACATGTATATTTGTACGTTCTTCCTGATGGTGACACAGCAGCACCTTTCTGGACCACACCTCTTCCCAGAGCAGGGGACCGCCAGTCTCCATCAGCTTCTGCTAAGAACCCTGCCCTAGCTTGCCCTTCAACAGTCCCAGCTCGTCCATGAATATGTACTCTGAACACACTTAAGTTTGCACGTGTTTAATCTTAAAATGTAGTGTCAAGAATACAACACTGTATCTGAGAATAACACATACCACGCATTGCCCCACACTCCAGGGTTCTTCTGATAACATCTGAGTTTCCTCTTTCCCTCCCTCCTTCCTTTCCTCCCTTCCTCCCTTCTCTCCCTTCCTTCCTCCCTTCTTTCCTTCTCTCCCATCTTCCTTCCTTCCTTCCCTTCCTCGCTCCTCCCTCCCTCCCCCTCCCTCCTCCCTCTCTTTTTTCCTTCCTTCCTTCCTCCCTCCCTACCTTTTTTCTTTCCTTCTCTCCCTCCTTCCTTCCCTTCCTCCCTTCCTTCCCTTCCTCCCTCCTCCCCTCCCTCCTCCCTCTTTTCTCCTCCCTCCCTCCCTCCCCCTTCCTCCCTCCCTTCCTTCCTCCCTCCCTCCCTTCCTCCCTCCCTTCTTCCCTTCTTCCCTTCCTTCCTCCCTCCCTCCCTCCCTCCCTTCCTCCCTCCCTCTCTTCCTCCCTTCCTCCCTCCCTCTCTCCCTCCCTTCCCTCCTTCCTTTCTTCTCAGGCACACCATTTCTTGGATCCCATCACGGAGGCCATATCACATAATGGTTGAAAGCTATGTGACCCTGGATACATTTCTTAACCTTTCTCAAACTCATCTATAAAATGGAGATGATAACCTTCACCACAGCAGGATTTAAATAAAATAACACATATATAACAAATCACACATCCTCTCAATAAATGTAATGAGTGAATGTCTCAGTACGTTCAACATAACATCTTTTCCAAAGCAGCGACAGTAGAGCCAGCTCTCTCCCGTTTTTACTTTATGCAAGACTTAACATGAATCACTACTGAATTTCCTCTTGTTGGTTTTGGCCCAGAGTGCTGGCCTGTTGAGATCCGTTTGAATCCCGATCCTGTCACCCGTCTATGAGCCACTTCGCTTGGCTTTGCAGCTTCCCTGTTCCCTGATAAACGTGCTGGACATAATTCCCGAATCTTACAGAATTCCATTAATGCATATTTCTGCTTTTATTTTTAAGTAGTAAGCAGACCATCATGCCAAATAAGCAGCCAACTAATCAGACCTGGAATCTGTGGACACAGTTTAGTGTTACAATCAAAATATGGAATAATGCCTATCACCATCATCAAATGCTAGGGGGCAGAAGAAGCTGAGGGGAGGGAAGGAACCAGCCATTCAGGGGCCCAGATCAAGCAGGTGGGGTCTATGTTCTTGAGCTGTGGGGTGGCAGGGAGCCTCCCAGGACAAGAGGTATTTGGCAGCCCCACTTTGGCCAGCCCCAGCCCTGAAATCCAGGGACAATAAAAGCTGGCTGATGGGTATCAGCTCGATGTCTGGCCCAAAGGTGACTCTGAAGAGCCAAATTCTAGGCTTGTCAGCTGGGTACAACTGAACCCAGTTCCCTCTTCATGAGCATCTCCATAAGCTGTCTTAATTATTTAAATTCCATGTTATTAGTACTTTATACGTTGTTATCTGAACCCTATTTATAGGTCTTCTCCCCCAAGTCTCAGTCAACCAACATCATGTCACGCCGTGACCTCGCCTCGGTGGGGAGGAAAATCTGAAGGAGCCGCTCGTGCACAAAGCATCTGCTACTGATGCACAGACCGAGCACTGCTTGCCTGTCCTTTTCCTACAGTCATTCTAACCTCAACAAACCCTCGAGCTGCGTCCCACCAGCCCCATTTGACAGGTGAGGAACCGTCACGTCAGGTGTGGGGGGAGCCTCTTTCTGTCTGATCCTGACAAGCCTGCGTGTTCTTCGCTGATGCCCTCCTGCACTTGTGACCAGGAATCCAGCAAAGCCAGCAGCCAACCTATCGTCACTGGCAGGGGGCAATTTGCATCTTGGATGGAATGCACCTGCTGCTGATTCACCTGACCACAACATTCTCCCGGCATCTCAAAGCGGACTTCTCCTTTTTCCTCTCTTTACATTGCAAGCAGAGCTACGCTTCTGTTTTTCAGGTGCATTTGGCTGTATCTAGGTTATTACACGAGGGATACCCATTCTTTGACTGATGCTCACGACCCAGACACATTTGTGAATTTCCCTACACAGGAACAAAAACCAAGGGCTTCTGAAGTTCACGAATTGGTGCCCCAGGGAGGACTGCCCTGGACGGGCTGCAAGACAGCCAGCAGCAGGTGACAGGCGCTGAAGGGACGTGGTGACAAACAATCAGCCGTCGGGCCTTGACAGCGACAGACACAGGGCCCCAGAGCAAGAAGACGCTGACACAGAAGCACCTGCCACCTGGTTAGGAGAGCCTCGTTAGGGATGCACCCTTTCCAAGGACACATCAGTTCTGCTGGAGGTGCAGGTGGGCCCTCACGCATCCCAAACAACCCCTCTCCTGAGATGCGATTGCAGGTGGGGTCTCACTCTTGGTTCATCTCTTTTTTGTAACCGTGATGGAATCGGATGCTTTTCTAGTCTCTTCCCTTTGCTCATGTACAGTTCCCACTTTTATACAATGAACATGTACAGTTTATGCAATAAAACACCCAATAAAAGTTCTTTTTTTTTTTAAGGAGAAAAAAAAACACTAAAAGAAAACCTATGGAAACACATTTAGAGAAGCAAAATGCACTTTTTGCTGTTTGGTTAAAACTACCAGCCTTAAAGATCTCTTAGGAAATCATATTTTCCTAAGTTAAGTTCTAGTTGGGGAATATTTTTGGATGAAAAATTCAAAAGAGATATTGTTTACTCATTATATAATAGGACTGGAAAAAGCCAAGAATATTGTAGGAATAAGTGTGTTCACAATCTCATAAAGACTCGAGGACTCCTTGCCTTTCTTGGATCCTCATGCATAAATCAAATCATAAAATATTTTCCTCGCAAGTTCTTAAATCTGTGACTTATAATGAATAGTACAGTTCTACCAGTCTTGCAAAAATGTTAGTAATTAAACACAGATTTCACATATAAGGTCACTTATTGGAAATGCTATATTAACAGCTCCATATGAAAAACAACCCAAAATAAAATAAGTTCCACTGGGATATTACTTCCCAGACATCAAATAAATGTTCATTCCAGTGTTACCACAAAGGTTATTTAAGGAGATCACAAACGACCCAGACTTTGTTGACAGTAAATACATTATTTCAGGTTAATATGACCTTACAGCCTTTAACAACAAAAAATTTAAAAATATATGCATTTGGTAAATGACATAAAAATGTCACTCAAGCTGTCACACAAACTCAACAATCCAATTCAACCAGAATATATTAAATGCAGACATATCTACAGATGTGCGCAAGGCACTATTGAGAGATGCTCCAGACCGCTGGATCTTACCTCTCCCATGTCAGTTCATTGCTCCTCTACTGAAAAGTGTATACAGTAGTCCCCCTTATCCATGGGGGATACGCTCCAAGACCCCCAGTGGAAGCCTCAAACCACAAATAGTACTGAACCCTATATATATATATATGATGTTTTTTCCTATACATACATACCTATGATAAAGTTTAATTTATACACTAGGCACAGTAAGAGATGAACAATGGGAAGCCTGGGTAGCTCAGTTGGTTAAGCGTCCAACTTTTGATTTTGGCTCAGGTCATGATCTCAGGGTCATGAGATCGAGCCCCATGGCAGGCTCCACGCTCAGTACGGAGTCTGCCTGAGATTCTCTCTCTCTCCCTCTCTCTCTGCCCCTTCCCCCACTCACGTGCTCTCTCTAAAATAAATAAAATCTTAAAAAAAAGGGAGAGATGAACAATAACTCATAATAAAATAGAATGATTATAACAATATATGGAACAGAAATTATGTGAATGCGGTTTCCCTCAAAATATCATGTTGTTCTCACCTCCCCGTCCTCTTGTGAGGATGTGTGATGGCACAAAGTCTATGTGAGGAGATAAAGTAAGTGAAGGACATGGTCATGTGACGGAGCATTAGCTTGCTAGTGACCTCCTGACATTGGGTCAGAAGGAGGATCGTCTCCCTCAGGACTGTGGTTGACCTCCAGTAACTGAAACCATGATAAGGAGGATGCCTGGCTATCCACAACTCATGACCCTGATGGTCAATGGCCTCCAGGATTTGGTTGACCCTCTCCAACAATGTGGTCCTGGTTATTTTACCGCCTTCTTAATACCCTTTACAGATCCCTCAGGACACAGGTTCTATACCTCTTGGCTCTCTGTGACCTGTTCTGCCTCATTCTCCAGCTCCCTTTCTCCAGCTCGGGCTCACACTAACTACATTCCACATCCAAGCACATCATGGCTCAGACTGTTCCCCAAACACAAACACATCTGCCAAGCCCTGCTTCCCATGGCAAACTCCAGAGCGGCACAAAGACCCTCCTCCTGTGGCAGCGCTCTCTGCAGGAGACCAGCAAGTGGAGAGCCAGGCAGGCCCAGCTTCCTTGAGCCCGGGGTAGGTATAGTCCGGGAGAGCTTCTGAAGAAGACTCTTCCTCCTGGATTCTTCCTGCTGGTCCCAACACCTGGGAGGCTGCCCCCAGTTCGGGGATTCCTCACCTCATCTAGTGCCCTTCCTGAGTTAGCCAGGCATGGACTGACCTGATGATGTGCTTTCTACCTACTCATCCATACCCTCTATGCAAACTACTAATCTGGGGGTTAGCTGAACCTCTTGTTCTAGTAAAAGAAAAGTCTCCCACAATTGTTATGAAGATGTCCCAAATCATGGCAACTAAGGTTTTCTCCAAGTCCAGATGAAGGAACACCAACAAAACATTTCCAGACTTCTGAGAGTGAGGCCGACCTTCTGTATACATCAATCCAGTCCACTGTGTTAGGGAGGAGACCTAGGACCCAGTGGGACACAGAGGGAAGCTTCAGATGGGGACCATTTAAGGAGCGTTCTAAAAACACAAGATTGAGGGGGCGGAGCAAGATGGTGGAGGAGTAGGAGACCTGGATTTCATCTGGTCTCAGGAATTCAGCTGAATAGGGATCAAACCATTCTGAACACCTACAAACTCGACAGGAGATCGAAGAGAAGAATATCAACAACTCTCTGAACAGAAAAGCAACCACTTACTGGAAGGTAGGACGTGCGGAGAAGTGAATCCGGGGTGATATTCGGGAGGATAGACGGCAGGGGAGGGGGCCTCTGTCGGCTGCTTTTGGCAAGTGCTAGAGCCGCGGAGCACAAAATCGGACCTTTTAGAAGCCGGCTCCGCTGAGGGACGTCGCTCCAGTGGCTAAACGGGGGGTGGAACCCTCGCGGGACAGTGTGGTCTCAGGACTCTCGGGGTCACAGAAGGACCGGGGGTGCCTGAGTGCAGCAGAGCTCCCAGGGATCGGAGGGGGCTCGGGGTGGCCATAAACTGTGATCCGCGGCCCAGTCGGGCCACTGCTCCTCCAGCAGGGACCCAACAAGCGGCAGAGCCGGGGAGACTCCCCTTCCTCCCCCGGGAGGAGCGGCGCGGGAGCGCACCGCAGGGATCTGCTGGGTTTGGAGACTCCACACGGGGTCGGGTGCCGGAGATAGAAACGCTCGGTCACAGGCCGGGTGAGCACGCGGTGCGGCCGGAGACCGGGGACATGGGAGTGACTGCTTTTCTCTGGGGGCGCACTGAGGAGCGGGGCCCCGAGTTCTCGGCTCCTCTGGGTGGAGATTGTGAGGCCACCATTTTAACTCTCGTCCTCCAAAGCTGTACCAAGAGCTTGCAGGGAACAAAAGCTCCTGAGAGCAAACCCGAGCAGGTTCCTTAGCCCAGACCTGCAAGGGCGGGGCACTTCCGCCTCCGGCAAAGACATTTGGGAACCACGGCAACAGGCCCCTCCCCCAGAAGATCAGCACGAACAGCCAGCAAGCCAAGACCAAGTTTACCGATCAAGGAGAACGGGAGAACTCCAGCACTAGGGGAAATACTGCACATAGAATTCACGGCTTTTTCACCATGATTCATTAGTTTTTCAAAGTTAATTTTTTTAACTTTTTTTTATTTTTCTTTTTCCCTTTTTCACCACCATCTTATCAATCCCTTTTTGAAAAAAAATTTTTATTTCTCATATTTAGAGTCATTCTATCCCTTCATAATAGATACCCTTATTTTTGGCATACATATATATAAGTTGTTCTCTCTTAAAAATTTTGAGATACAGTTTCTTCTAACAGATCAAAATATACCCTAAATCACTAGTGGATGGCTTTGTTCTAGTCTCCTGCCTGATCACATTCTCTCCCTTTTTTTTTCTTTTTTTTTAAATCTTCTTCTTTCTTTTTCAAACAACTTATCTTCTCAATTCCTTTTATAAAATCTTTTATACTTTTCATCTTTACAGTCATCTTCCATCCCTTCATTGTATCAACCCTTATTCTGTACATATATAAGTCTTTCTTTCTTTAAAATTTTGGGAGATACTTTCTTCTAACAGACCAAAATACACCCAAAATCTAGTGTGTGGCACTGATCTATGCACTAGCTTACTAGCGTGATCATATTTGATCATATTATGTTTTTTATTTGTTTTGTTCTGTTTTTGTTTTTTTTATCTTTTTCTTTTTTTTTTCTCTTTCTTTTTTCTTTCCTTCCCTTTCTTTTCCCTTGGCTTCAGGTCTTTTCTGATTTGTTTAGAGTACATTTGCTGGGGACGTTGTTACCCTGTTAGCAATTTGTTCTCTCATTCATCTATTCTCCTCTGGAAAAAATGACAAGACGACAAAAATCACCTCAGCAAAAAGAACAAGAAGTAGTACCGTCTGCCAGGGACCTACTCAAGAGGGACATTAGCACGATGTTGAACCTAGAGTTCAGAATCATGATTTTAAAGATAATAGCTGGGCTTGAAAAAAGCATGGAAGTTATGAAAGAAACCCTTCCTAGAGAAATAAAAGAACTAAAATCTAACCAAATCGAAATCAAAAAGGCTATTAATGCAGTGCAATCAAAAATGGGGACACTAACTGCTAGGATGAATGAGTCAGAAGAGAGAATCGGCGATATAGAAGACCAAATGATGGAAAATAAAGAAGCTGAGAAAAAGAGAGATAAACAACTACTGGATCAAAAGGGCAGAATTCGAGAGATAAGCGATATGATAAAACGAAACAAAATTAGAATAATTGGGATCCCAGAAGAAGAAGGGAGAGAGGGGCAGAAGGTATATTGGAGCAAATTATAGCAGAGAACTTCCCTAATGTGGGGAAGAAAACAGGCATCAAAATTCAGGAGGCACAGAGAACTCCTCTCAAAATCAATAAAAATAGGTCAACACCCTGACATCTAATAGTAAAACTTATGAGTCTAAGAGACAAAGAGAAAATCCTGAAAGCAGCTTGGGAGAAGAGATATGCAACCTATAATGGTAGAAACATTAGATTGGCAACAGACCTATCCACAGAGACCTGGCAGGCCAGAAAGAACTGGCATGATATCTTCAGAGCACTAAACGAGAAGAATATGCAGCCAAGAATACTATATCCAGCTAGGCTGTCCTTAAAAATAGAAGGAGAGATCAAAAGCTTCCAGGACAAACAAAAACTAAAGGAATTTGCAAACACAAAACCAGCCCTAAAAAAATATTGAAAGGGGTCCTCTAAGCAAAGAGAGTGTAAAAGCAGCATAGACCAGAAAGGAACACAGACAATATACAGTCACAGTCACCTTACAGGCAATACAATGGCACTAAATTCATATCTTTCAATAGTTACCCTGAATGTAAATGGGCTAAATGCCCCAATCAAAAGACACAGGCTATCAGATTGGATTAAAAAACAAGACCCGGGGCGCCTGGGTGGCTCAGTTGGTTAAGCCACTGCCTTCGGCTCAGGTCATGATCCTGGAGTCCTGGGATCGAGTCCCGCATCGGGCTCCCTGCTCGGCAGGGAGTCTGCTTCTCCCTCTGACCCTTTCCCCTCTCATGTGCTCTCTCTCTCTCATTCTTTCTCTCAAATAAATAAATAAAATCTTTAAATAAATAAATAAATGAATGAATAAAACAAGACCCATCGATATACTGTCTGCAAGAGACTCATTTTAGACCCAAGACACCCACAGATTGAAAGTGAGGGGGTGGAAAACCATTTACCATGCTAATGGACACCAAAAGAAAGCTGGGGTGGCAATCCTTATATCAGACAAATTAGATTTTAAAACAAAGACTGTAATAAGAGATGAGGAAGGACACTATATCCTAATTAAAGGGTCTATCCAACAAGAAGATCTAACAATTGTAAATATCTATGCCCCGAACATGGAAGCAGTCAATTATATAAGCCAATTAACAACAAAAGCAAAGAAACACATCAACAACAATACAATAATAGTGGGGGACTTTAACACCCCCCTAACTGAAATGGACAGATCATCTAAGCAAAAGATCGACAAGGAAATAAAGACTTTAAACGACACACTGGACCAAATGGACTTCACAGACATATTCAGAACATTCCATCCCAAAGCAACAGAATACACATTCTTCTCTAGTGCCCATGGAACATTCTCCAGAATAGATCACATCCTAGGTCACAAATCAGGTCTCAACCGCTACCAAAAGATTGGGATTATTCCCTGCATGTTTTCAGACCACAGTGCCTTGAAACTAGAACTCAATCACAAGAGGAAAGTCAGAAAGAACTCAAATCCATGGAGGCTAAAGAGCATCCTACGAAAGAATGAATGGGTCAACCAGGAAATTAAAGAAGAATTAAAAAAATTCATGGAAACCAATGAAAATGAAAACACAACTGTTCAAAATCTTTGGGATACAGCAAAGGCAGTCCTGAGAGGAAAGTATATAGCAATACAAGCCTTTCTCAAGAAACAAGAAAGGTCTCAAATACACAACCTAACCCTACACCTGAAGGAGCTGGAGAAAGAACAGCAAATAAAGCCTAAACCCAGCAGGGGAAGACAAATAATAAAGATCAGAGCAGAAATCAATGAACTAGAAACCAAAAGCACAGTAGAACAGATCAACGAAACTAGGAGCTGGTTCTTTGAAAGAATTAACAAGATTGATAAACCCCTGGCCAGACTGATCAAAAAGAAAAGAGAAATGACCCAAATCAACAAAACCATGAATGAAAGAGGAGAGATCACAACCAACACCAAAGAAATACAAACAATTATAAGAACATATTATGAGCAACTCTATGCCAGCAAAATGATAACCTGGAAGAAATGCGTGCATTCCTAGAGATGTATCAACTACCAAAACTGAACCAGGAAGAAATAGAAAACCTGAACAGACCTATAACCACTAAGGAAATTGAAGCAGTCATCAAAAATCTCCCAACAAACAAAAGCCCAGGACCAGATGGCTTCCCAGGGGAATTCTACCAAACATTTCAAGAAGAATTAATACCTATTCTTCTGAAACTGTTCCAAAAAATAGAAATGGAAGGAAAACTTCCAAACTCATTTTATGAGGCCACCATTACCTTGATCCCCAAACCAGACAAAGACCCCACCAAAAAGGAGAATTACAGACCAATATCCTTGATGAACATGGATGCAAAAATTCTCACCAAAATACTAGCCAATAGGATCCAACAGTACATTAAAAGGATTATTCACCATGGCCAAGTGGGATTTATCCCTGGGCTGCAAGGTTGGTTCAACATCCGCAAATCAATCAACGTGATACAATACATTAACAAAAGAAAGAACAAGAATCATATGATCCTCTCAATAGATGCAGAAAAAGCATTTGACAAAGTACAGCATCCTTTCTTGATCAAAACTCTTCAGAGTATAGGGATAGAGGGTACATACCTCAATATCATAAAAGCCATCTACGAAAAACCTACAGCCAATATCATTCTCGATGGGGAAAAGCTGAGAGCTTTCCCCCTAAGGTCAGGAACGCGGCAGGGATGTCCACTCTCACCACTGCTCTTCAACATAGTATTAGAAGTCCTAGTCACAGCAATCAGAAAACAAAAAGAAATCAAAGGCATCCAAATCGGCAAAGAGGAAGTCAAACTCTCACTCTTTGCAGATGATATGATACTTTATGTGGAAAACCCAAAAGACTCCACCCCAAAACTGCTAGAACTCATACAGGAATTCAGTAAAGTGGCAGGATATAAAATCAATGCACAGAAATCAGTGGCATTCCTATACACCAACAACAAGACAGAAGAGAGACAAATTAAGGAGTGAATCCCATTTACAATTGCACCCAAAACCATAAAATGCCTAGGAATAAATATAACCAAAGAGGCAAAGGATCTGTACTCAGAAAACTCTAAAATACTCATGAAAGAAATTGAAGAAGACACAAAGAAATGGGAAAATGTTCCCTGCTCATGGATTGGAAGAACAAACATTGTGATGTCAATGCTACCTAGAGCAATCTACACATTCAATGCAATCCCCATCAAAATACCATCCACTTTTTTCAAAGAAATGGAACAAATAATCCTAAAATTTGTATGGAACCAGAAAAGACCCCGAATAGCCAGAGGGATGTTGAAAAAGGAAAGCAAAGCTGGCGGCATCACAATTCCGGACTTCCAGCTCTATTAGAAAGCTGTCATCATCAAGACAGTATGGTACTGGCACAAAAACAGACACATAGATCAAGGGAACAGAATCGAGAGCCCAGACATGGACCCTCTACTCTATGGTCAACTAATCTTTGACAAAGCAGGAAAGCATGTCCAATGGAATAAAGACAGTCTCTTCAACAAATGGTGTTGGGAAAATTGGACAGCCACATGCAGAAGAATGAAACTGGACCATTTCCTTACACCACACACAAAAATAGACTCCAAATCGTTGAAAGACCTAAACGTGAGACAGGAGTCCATCAAAATCCTAAAGGAGAACACAGGCAGCAACCTCTTCGACCTCAGCCACAGCAACTTCTTCCTAGAAACATCGCCAAAGGCAACGGAAGCAAGGGCAAAAATGAACTATTGGGATTTCATCAAGATAAAAAGCTTTTGCACAGCAAAAGAAACAGTCCACAAAACCAAAAGACAACCGACAGAATGGGAGAAAATATTTGCAAATGACATATCAGATAAAGGGCTAGTATCCAAAATCTATAAAGAACTTCCCAAACTCAACACCCAAAGAACAAATAATCCAATCAAGAAATGGGCAGAAGACATGAACAGACATTTTTCCAAAGAAGACATCCAAATGGCCAACAGACACATGAAAAAGTGCTCAACATCGCTCGGCATCAGGGAAATCCAAATCAAAACCTCCATGAGATACCACCTCACGCCAGTCAGAATGGCTAGAATTAACAAGTCAGGAAACGACAGATGTTGGCGGGGATGCGGAGAAAGGGGAACCCTCCTACACTGTTGGTGGCAATGCAAGTTAGTGCAGCCACTCTGGAAAACAGTCTGGAGGTTCCTCAAACAGTTGAAAATAGAGGTACCATACAATCCAGCAATTGCAGTACTGGGTATTTACCCCAAAGATACAAATGTAGGAATCCGAAGGGGTATGTGCACCCCAATGTTTATAGCAGCAATGTCCATAATAGCCAAACTGCAGAAAGAGCCAAGATGTCCTTCGACAGATGAATGGATAGAGAAGAAGTGGTATATATACACAATGGAATATTATGCAGCCATCAAAAGGAATGAGAGCTTGCCATTTGCAACGACGTGGATGGAACTGGAGGGTGTTATGCTGAGCGAAATAAGTCAATCAGAGAAAGACATGTATCATATGACCTCACTGATATGAGGAATTCTTAATCTCAGGAAACAAACTGAGGGTTGCTGGAGTGGTGGGGGGTGGGAGGGATGGGGTGGCTGGGTGATAGACATTGGGGAGGGTACGTGCTATGGCGAGTGCTGTGAATTGTGCAAGACTGTTGAATCACAGATCTGTACCTCTGAAACAAATAATGCAATATATGTTAAGAAAAAAAAAGAAGATAGCAGGAGGGGGAGAATGAAGGGGGCGGAAATCAGAGGGGTGACCAACCATGAGAGACGATGGACTCTGAAAAAGAAACTGAGGTTTCTAGAGGGGAGGGAGGTGGGGGGATGGGTTAGCCTGGTGATGGGTATTAAAGAGGGCACGTTCTGCGTGGAGCACTGGGTGTTATGCACAAACAATGAATCATGGAACACCACATCCAAAATTAATGATGTAATGTATGGTGATTAACATAACAATAAAAATTTTTTTAAAAAACACACGATTTACTAAGGAGCGGACAGGGCAAAGGGAAAGCACAGGGCTGACGCGGCCCTCTGCCCCCCGGCCCCAAGCTGGTACCAGGCAGGGTCTGTGAGTGCAATGATTCACACTGTCTGCCTGGGTTTTGCGTGCGAGATGGAGCAAGGGCAGCTTTGTGTAAAGGCTGCCTGACAGGCACCAAGGCCGTGGCTAAGAATTACAGCTCACATCAACCCTACAATGAGAGCCGCGGAAGCAAATACACTGCTCTCCTGCCTGTCTCCAACGCCCTGCAGTGCTCAGCGGAGCCAGGGGACATGGGAGAGTACTGATGCAGTCCGCACAGCCCGACTCCTAGGTGCAGCACGGGGTGGTGGTCAGCAAAGGGAAGATCTGGACGGCCAAGGGGAGCTTTCCAGCACAGTAACTTACTGACTCACTGGAAATGTCTTTAAGCAGAGGAGAGAGTTCGGCAAATTGTTATTTTGAAAAATTACTCTGGCCAGGATGTGGGGAAGGATTGCGGGAGGAGAGCCCACAGGGCATGCAGGAGACAAGAACCCAGGGCTGCAAGAGGAGGGCGAGGACGTGGAGGTTTGCATTGTTGTTTGTTCGTCTGTTTACTTTTGTATTGAGATATAACTGATATAGAACATATTAGTTTCAGGTATGTAACATAACGATTCGATATTTGTCTATACTACAAAATGTTCAGCACAATGAGCCTAGTTAACATCCATCACCATACATCGGTACAAAACATTTTTTTTTCTTGTGATGAGAACTTTTCAGATTGACTTTCTTAGACATGAAGTCTTCAAGAGCTAGAATCAACAGGACCTGTCAGCTACCCACATCACAGGGAGAAAGGAGGTGCTGGGGTGACCCTGGGGCTTCCGTACTAAGTGGCTTGTGGCACATGTGAATCTCACTCAGGCTTCAACCACCTGAAAATCCTGCCCTTGAGGTAAGACTCCTAATGCCCTGTGTACCGGACATAAGCAGCACCCGGACACCCACTAAGATAAAGGGAGCGAACCTGTGGTCCCAGGAGGAGCCTGGCCTGCGAATCTGATTTATTTAACGATAATTGCATATCTTACCCCCAAAAAGTACTCATTGGCTAATGTTTAAAAATATGGAGATTTTACATAACAATCTCTATCTCTGACTTCTCAGGAAAAGAAAAGAGGAAATCAACATAGGACCCACCCAATAATTGAAACAAAGCATGGCCACACGATTTTTTTTCAAGTATAATTAACATACAATCTGATACTAGTTTAGGGGCAGAATTTAGTGATTCAACACTTCCATACAACACCCGGTTCTCATCACAATAAGTGCAGTCCTTAGTCCCCATCACCTGTTTCCCCCATTTACTCACCCTCCTCCCCCTCTAGTAACCAGCAGTTGGTTCCCTATAGTTAAAGAGTCTATTTCCTGGATCATCTCTCTCTCTTTTTTCCCCTTTGCTCGTTTGTTTCGTTTCTTAAATTCCACATATGAGTGAGATCATATGGTATTTGTCTTTCTCTGAGTGACTTATTTTGCTTAGCATAATACTCTCCAGCTCCACTCATGTCATTGCAAATGGCAAGATTTCATTCTTTTTTATAGCTAAGTAATATTCCACATCTTCTTTATCCATTCATCTATATTTATTGCAGCATTATTTACAACAGTCAAGATATAGCCACACGATTTTTAAGGGGCATGGGCCCTCCCTCCAATTTGCACAGATCTCATCCAGCCACTATGAGGATTCACACTATTTCCCTGGCCCCTGGGGGCTGAACGGAGAGCTTGTTGGTAATGAATGACTGTCGGTTTGAAGGTAATCAATAGGCAAGTGTATCTCTAACTAATGTCAGATTCTTTACAATCTTGCTACAGAACAATATCATGCTCTAGAAAGTAAGAAACATAGACACTAATAACTTTAAAATAAAAAACAAAGGGCACTTTGCCATCTTCTCTGGACAGTGAGTTCAGCAATGTGCACACAGAATATAAGAAGTTATTCCATGATGCTTGTTGTCTAAACTCTATTCTGTCTGCACCCATGGGCTTTCTCTCTGGGATATTTCAAAATATAAAATATCAGTGTATTTTGAAAAAACTCAAAAGAAAGTTTCCAGAGTGTAGACAAATCGTATTTTGGAATGTACGAATGCTGGTACTAACACATGGGACAGCATGTTCCCCAGGAAGCCTAGAAATCACCGAGGGTCACCTCTCTGTAACAACCCCTACACAATCCTGTGTTATGGATTAGAACATCCAGGTAATGTTTCTCTCCATCAGTGCAATTTTCATAGGTACTAAACACATTAGAAAAGAACCATAACCAGTTCCTCTCCAACTATAGCAAGATACATAAATAAAAATGCCCAAATACTATGAGGGCTTTGTTTTGCCTAAATATAAAGGTACTTCACATAAAAAAAGATTTAATAGGATATTATCTACAATACTTGGGTAAGTCATTGTGAAGCATGTCCAACATAACATCAGGTAAGAATGACTAGCAAGGAAAACTAAATGCTGCCAATTATAAAAGTCTGTTGGACAGTTATGGAGCGCTAGGTAATATGGATCAACATCCCACTGAGGCCTAGAAAAGAAAAAATATCCTCTGTGAATCAAATAAAGACATTTTCAAAAAAAGACATTTTCAGACAAATAAAAATAGATAAAAATAGAGAATTCATCAGCAGCAGACCAGTCTTAAAGGAAATAGTAAAAGGTGGGATTTTTAAAAGATTTTTTATTTATTCATTTAGAAGAGAGACAGAGAGAGCACAGGAGTGGGAGGGGCCGAGGGATATGGAGAAGGTTCCCCACTAAAAAGGATACCTGATGTGAGGCTCCATCCCATGACCCCGGGATCATGACCTGAGCCAAAGATAGATGCTTAACACAGATGTCCATCGGCAGATGAATGGATAGAGAAGATGTGGTATATATACACAATGGAATATTATGCAGCCATCAAAAGGAATGAGAGCTTGCCATTTGCAACGACGTGGATGGAACTGGAGGGTGTTATGCTGAGCGAAATAAGTCAATCAGAGAAAGACATGTATCATATGACCTCACTGATATGAGGAATTCTTAATCTCAGGAAACAAACTGAGGGTTGCTGGAGTGCGAGGGGGTGGGAGGGATGGGGTGGCTGGGTGATAGACATTGGGGAGGGTATGTGCTATGGTGAGCGCTGTGAATTGTATAAGACTGATGAATCACAGACCTGTACCTCTGAAGCAAATAATACATTACATGTAAAAAAAAAAAAAAAAGAAGAAGAAGAAGCTAACAGGAGGGGAAGAATGAAGGGGGGGAAATCAGAGGGGGAGACGAACCATGAGAGATGATGGACTCTGAAAAACAAACTGAGGGTTCTAGAGGGGAGGGGGGTGGGGGGATGTGTTGGCCTGGTGATGGGTATTAAAGAGGGCACGTTCTGCGTGGAGCACTGGGTGTTTTGCACAAACAAGGAATCATGGAACGCTACATCAAAAACTAATGATGTAATATATGGTGATTAACATAACAATAAAAAATTTAAACAATAAAATTTTCTAGTACCTTTAAAAGATTTAATAAAAAGGTAAAATTAAAAAAAAAAAAAAGACAGACGCTGAACAGACTGAGCCACCCAGGTGCCCCATAAAAGGTGTTTCTAGGGTTAAAGGAAGCTGGGAGATGCATGAAGAAATGAAGAGTCAAAATAGCAATGGCTAATGTGGGTAAATCTAAATAAAGAGCAACTACATAAAACGGCAATTACAATGGCTTTTGGGGTTTAAAATACGTATATGTAATTAAGCTATGTGACAACAATGGTGTATGAGTCAGAAGAGTGGTGGATAACATTCAATATCCTGAGATCCTTGCACCACCTAGGAAGAAGATAAAAGGACAAATTTATAACTGACTTTCATAAGTCAAGGATACATGTTTTGGTCTCTAGTGTTACCACGAAAAGAAGAGAAAAGAGTTATAATTTCCAAATTAATAGATGAGAAAACATACATTAAGGACACATATTCAGTCAATCCAAAAGAAAGCAAAATGGAGAGAAAAAACATAGATAAGAAGAATACAATTTAAAAGCCCATAGTAAAATGAAAGATTTAAGTGCAAATATATCAATAATTGCAATAAATCCAAATAGAATAAATGTGCCAATTAAAAGATCGTCAGGGTGAAATTTGAAAATTCAATTATATTCTGTTTAAAAGAGACATTCTTTATTTTTTTTTAAGAGGGGGGTGCAGAGGGACAAGGAGAGAATCTTAAGCAGGCTCCTTCCCCGCAATCCCAGATTTCAAGATATACTACAAAGCTATAGTAATCGGAACAGCATGGTCCCAGCACAAAAGCACAAACATAGATCAATGAAACAGAATAGAGAGTCCAGAAATGAACCCACAATTATACAGTCAATTACTCTTTGACAAAGAAAAAAGAATATCTAATGCAAAAAAGACAGTCTCTTCAACAAATGGTTGGGAAAACCGGACAGCCTCATGCAAAAGAATGAAACTACACCACTTTATAACACCATACACAAAAATAAACTAAAAATGGATTAAAGACCGGGATGCCTGGGTGGCTCAGTCGGTTAAGCGTCTGCCTTTGGCTCAGGTCATGATCCCAGGGTCCTGGGATGGAGTCACACATTGGGCTCCTTGCTCAGCAGGGAGCCTGCTTCCCCCTCTGCCGGCCGTTCCCCCGGCTCATTCTTTCTCCCCCCTCTGTCTGTCAAACAAATAAATAAAATCTTTTAAAAAATGGATTAAAGACCTAAATGTGAGACCTGAAACCATAAAATTCCTAGTAGAAAATATAGGAAATTTGTAATTTTAAACATACATATTTGAGAAGAAGAAAGTCGAAAAAAATCAATGATCTCAAATTATCTCAAGGCATTAGGAAAATGGCAGCAAATGAAACCCACAGAAAGTAGAAGGAAAATAATAAAGATGTGAACAGCAATTATGAATTAGAAAACAAAAATAGAAAAAAATAGGATCAACAAATCGAAACACTGGTTTACTATAAAGACAAACAAAATTGATAAAGTTCCTTGGCAAGACTATCGAAGAAAGAAGAGAAAGAAAAGTCACAACAATCAACCCCAAGAATGAAATGTGGAGCATCATTACAGAGCCTGAAGGCACTAAAAAAAAGAGGATGTCCTCTCAATAGATGCAGAAAAAGCATTTGACAAAGTACAACATCCTTTATTGATCAAAACTCTTCAGAGTATAGGGATAGAGGGTACATACCTCAATATCATAAAAGCCATCTACGAAAAACCTACAGCGAATATCATTCTCAATGGGGAAAGGCTGAGAGCTTTTCCCCTAAGGTCAGGAACGCGGCAGGGATGTCCACTCTCACCACTGCTATTCAACATAGTATTAGAAGTCCTAGCCACAGCAATCAGACAACAAAAAGAAATCAAAGGCATCCAAATCGGCAAAGAGGAAGTCAAACTCTCACTCTTTGCAGATGATATGATACTGTATGTGGAAAACCCAAAAGACTCCACCCCAAAACTGCTAGAACTCATACAGGAATTCAGTAAAGTAGCAGGATATAAAATCAATGCACAGAAATCAGTGGCATTCCTATACACCAACAACAAGACAGAAGAGAGACAAATCAAGGAGTCGATCCCATTTACAATTGCACCCAAAACCATTAGATACCTAGGAATAAATCTAACCAAAGAGGCAAAGGATCTGTACTCAGAAAACTATAAAATACTCAGGAAAGAAATTGAAGAAGACACAAAGAAATGGAAAAACGTTCCATGCTCATGGATTGGGAGAATCAACATTGTGAAGATGTCAATGCTACCTAGAGCAATCTACACATTCAATGCAATCCCCATCAAAATACCATCCACTTTTTTCAAAGAAATGGAACAAATAATCCTAAAATTTGTATGGAACCAGAAGAGACCCAGAATAGCCAGAGGAATACTGAAAAAGAAAAGCAAAGCTGGCGGCATCACAATTCCGGACTTCCAGCTCTATTACAAAGCTGTCATCATCAAGACAGTATGGTACTGGCACAAAAACAGACACATAGATCAATGGAACAGAATTGAGAGCCCAGAAATGGACCCTCAACTCTATGGTCAACTTATTTTTGACAAAGCAGGAAAGAATGTCCAATGGCAAAAAGACAGTCTCTTCAACAAATGGTGTTGGGAAAATTGGACAGCCACATGCAGAAGAATGAAACTGGACCATTTCCTTACACCACACACAAAAATAGACTCCAAATGGTTGAAAGACCTAAACGTGAGACAGGAGTCCATCCAAATCCTAAAGGAGAACACAGGTAGCAACCTTTTCGACCTTAGCCGCAGCAACTTCTTCCTAGAAACATCGCCAAAGGCACGGGAAGCCAGGGCAAAAATGAACTATTGGGATTTCATCAAGATAAAAAGCTTCTGCACAGCAAAAGAAACAGTCCACAAAACCAAAAGACAACCGACAGAATGGGAGAAAATATTTGCAAATGACATATCAGATAAAGGGCTAGTATCCAAAATCTATAAAGAACTTATCAAACTCAACACCCAAAGAACAAATAATCCAATCAAGAAATGGGCAGAAGACATGAACAGACATTTCTCCAAAGAAGACATCCAAATGGCCAACAGGCACATGAAAAAGTGCTCAACATCGCTTGGCATCAGGGAAATCCAAATCAAAACCTCAATGAGATACCACCTCACACCCGTCAGAATGGCTAAAATTAACAAGTCAGGGAACGACAGATGTTGGCGGGGATGTGGAGAAAGGGGAACCCTCCTACACTGTTGGTGGGAATGCAAGCTGGTGCAACCCCTCTGGAAAACAGTATGGAGGTTCCTCAAACAGTTGAAATTAGAGCTACCGTTCGATCCAGCAATTGCACTACTGGGTATTTACCACAAAGATACAAATGTAGGGACCCGAAGGGGTACGTGTACCCCAATGTTTATAGCAGCAATGTCCACCATAGCCAAACTGTGGAAAGAGCCAAGATGCCCATCGACAGATGAATGGATAAAGAAGATGTGGTATATATACACAATGGAATATTATGCAGCCATCAAAAGGAATGAGATCTTGCCATTTGCAACCACGTGGATGGAACTGGAGGGTGTTATGCTGAGTGAAATAAGTCAATCAGAGAAAGACATGTATCACATGACCTCACTGATATGAGGAATTCTTAATCTCAGGAAACAAACTGAGGGTTGCTGGAGTGGTGGGGGGTGGGAGGGATGGGGTGGCTGGGTGATAGACATTGGGGAGGGTATGTGCTACGGTGAGCGCTGTGAATTGTGCAAGACTGTTGAATCACAGATCTGTACTTCTGAAACAAATAACGCAACATATTTTAAGAAAAAAGAAAAAGAAGAAGATAACAGAAGAGGAAGAAAAGGGGAGTATGTCAGAGGGGGAGACGAACCATGAGAGACGATGGACTCTGAAAAACAAACTGAGGGTTCTAGAGGGGAGGGGGTGGGGGGATGGGTTAGCCTGGTGATGGGTATTGAGGAGGGCACGTTCTGCATGGAGCACTGGGTGTTATGAACAAACAATGAATCATGGAACACTACATCAAAAACTAATGATGTAATGTATGGTATTAACATAACAATAAAAAATTAAAAAAAAATAAAAAAAAATAAAAAGAGGATGGACGATAATATATGCACACTAATATATTTCAAACTTTAGATGCAGGCCCAGCTCCCTTGCCTTGAGGCAAGACCAATTCTGCAAGGTGATGTATGCTCCAGAGCTCCCGGCAGACCAAGGCGGAGGCTGGGACTCTACCTGAAATCCCACTTTTGCTGTGCTCCTTCCTTTTCCCTTCCCTGTCTTGCTTTTCCCACTCCCTTATTAGACTTCACTAGAAATACTTCCCAAATAAATCACTTGGACATGAATCCTCATCTCAGCTCTGCTTCTCAGAACCCTACCCAAGGGCACCTGGGTGGCTCAGTCGTTAAGCGTCTGCCTTCGGCTCAGGTCATGATCTCAGGGTCCTGGGATCGAGCCCCACATCAGGCTCCCTAGTCGGCTGGAAGCCTGCTTCTCCCTCTCCCACTCCCCCTGCTTGTGTTCCCTCTCTCACTGTGTCTCTCTCTGTCAAATAAATAAAATCTTTAAAAAAAATCGTATGATCTCACTCATATGGGGAATTTAAGAAACAAAACAAAGGATCATAGGGGAAGGGAGGGAAAAGTAAAACAAGACGGAATCAGAGAGGGAGACAAACCATAAGAGACTCTTAACCACACGAAACAAACTGAGGGTCGCTGGAGGGGAGGGGGTGGGGGCTGGGGTAACTGGATGATGGGCATTAAGGAGGGCACGTGATGGAATGAGCACTGGGTGTTATATAAGACTGATGAATCACCGAACTCCACCTCTGAAACCAATAATACACTATACGTTAATTAATTGAATTTAAATAAAAGATTTTAAAAATAAATAAAATAAAATAAATAAAAATTGGGCAAAGGACATGAATCAACATTTCTCCAAAGACATACAGATGGCCAATAAAGATAAGATATACAGATGGCCAATAAACACAAGAAAAGATGCTCAACGTCACTCATCATTAGGGAAAAAAGGAGAACCACAATGAGATACCACCTTGTACCCATAGAATGACTGGTATTTTTTTATAAAACCAGAAAAAGAAACAAACAAACAAAAAGTTTGGAAGAGGATGTGGAAAAATGGGAACACTTGTACTTTGCTGGTGGGAAATCAGATAGAATTACCATGGGATCCAGCAATCCTATTTCTGGGTCTATATCCAGGAGAACTGAAAGCAGGGACTCAAACAGATATTTGTACTCCTGTGTCCATAGCAGCATTATTCAAAACAGCCAGAAGACAGAAACAACCCAGATGTCCATGGACGCACGACTGGGTAAACAAAACTTGATATATCTGTACAATGGAATATTATTTGGCCTTAAAAAGAAATGAAATTCCGGCACATGCTACAACATGGATGCAGCCTGAAGACCATTATACTTAGCGAAATAAGCCAGACCAAAAAAATAAATAAAAAAAAGACAAATACTGTATGATTCCACTTATGAAGTACGAATAGACAATTCATAGAGACAGAAAGTGGAATGGTGGTTGCCAGGGTCTGGGACGGGGAAGGAAAGAATGGGGAAATGTTTTTTTAATGGGGACAGGCTTCTAGTTTTATAAGATGAAAAAGTTCTGGGGATGGGGCTGGTTCCATAATGATGTGAATATACTTAAAGCCACTGCACTATACACTTAAAAATGGTTGAGATGGTGAATTTTAGGTCATGTATATTTTACAATAAAATAGAAAGAATAAAGGCAACACTAACATTTTCAAGTGTTTTAAAAAAAAAAAAGCTCAGAAAATGGAGCCTTTCCTTAAAAAGTCGATGAAGAAATCTAGCCAAGAGATGATTCAAAATTTTAAAAAACAGGATAGTAGAAGTCATATAAAAGGAATGGTGGTGAGTCTTTAATCCACATAAATAAACAACAGGAACGTTAAGGTTGTACGACCGAACATATACTATATTAAACTAATAAAACTATAATAAAAATTGGGAGGTGAATGGAGGAAAGTCATAGGAAAGTTAAGTAATATGGTCTGAAATTTAATCATGAAGTTTTTAAACACAGTAACTCCAAAGTCCTCATGTTGCTCATAATCTCATTCTTAGGAATGTCTCTGAGGACATGATTTATCCTTCTGTGAAGCATTCAGCCCAGGTTTTGCACGTCCTTCACTTCATTTCTTTGTCATCTATTAAATTCACAGAAATTAAATATTTCTAATTTAAAATGGCATACATCATGTGATAGTGTTTCTAGAGAACTACACCAATTTATTTGTCCTATGCAAAATCCTATTTGTATATGTGTTTGAAAATGTCCAGAAATGCTATTTACCAAGTGCAAACACTAGTTATTTCTAGAAAGTGGGATAGGGGTGATTTGTAGTTTTCTTTGTAGATTTCTATACTGCTGGATTTTTTTTTAATACAAGCATAAATTTTTTTAATGTCAATTATTCTGATACATTAATAAATCCAACCTGCATCCAAAGAAGTTGTCCCATTGTGGCTTCAAAACCCAAGGCAATTCAGGGTCTTGATGGCGAGTGCTTGCCAAGCAGCCTGTACCAGGGGCTGGCATTCCTGTAAGCGGTATTTATGAAAACTGCCTCAGGGCATCTCAAGGCTGATGGAACAAAGGCCTGCAGTCAGATGTTACAGATTATTAACTTGCAGGTCCACACATTGCAACAAATGTTCTAGAACGTTACTTCTCTTCCCGGCAGCTTTGCCCCCAAGGGAACACCTGAATATTTTGGGGTACTGAAACTAAGGCAAGGAGGGTGCGAGGGGTGGGGGCCAGGGAGGCTGCTAAACAATCTTCGGTGCCCAGGACAGCCCCTTACCACACAGAATGATCTGACCCAAAATGCTAACAGTGGTGAGATAGAGAAATGCATTCTAGAAGAATGCATGTCCACACAACCAAGATTCTTTATGCTGGTAATGACTTACACTGGTTAAAGTGAAAAGAATTCTTTTATAAACAATGTAACAACAAAGCATCATTAAAATCCTCAACCTTTAGATAGTCTTACAATGCAAACAGCTTTACTTGCCCTCACCACAATGGAGCAAAGTACCCTGCATTTACATGATGCTTCTTACAATTTTTTTATTTTATTTTTTAAAGATTTTATTTATTTGACACAGAGAGAGTGTGAGAGAGTACAAGCAGAAGGAGGGGGAGTGGGAGAGGGAGAAGCAAGCTCCCGCCAAGCTCCCGCTGAGCAGGGAGCCAGACATGGGGCTTGATCCCAGGACCCTGGGATCATGACCTGAGCCAAAGGCAGACACTTAACCAACTGAGCCACCCAGGCGCCCCCTCCTTACTATTTTAAAGTAGGTCCGTGTAAGCTACTTTATATACTTTCTTGCCCTACATTAAGAACTGCAAAATAGTCTTCAGAAGCTCTTAATTTCAACATACCTCAAACCATATTCAAAGCATTCATATTTGACAATCCACAGTGGTCTTTTCTTTCCAAGGAAAAAATAAGCATAGATTTTCAAGTTTAATGATACCGTTTTAAAAAATTCTTTTTTGACTTTTCTCAGTGATTTCCTTCCATCCACGGTTAGCCATTTCACACAGAAAAACAGAGGTTTTGTGCCAACAACTCATCAAGATTACCCAGGCCACATTTTAGGGGCATAGGCTTTAAACAAACTCCCACAAGAAATATTATTTGACAGCTACAAAAGTCAGTCATGAAAGAAGCCAGCATGTTGTTTTTATCTCACTCCTTCTGGGATTGGTGGCGGTCTGCATGCTCTGGGCCACCCATGGGTGGCATGTTACCCCAGGTAAAGAGAGAAACCGGGACATTCTGCACATCCATGGCTGGAAGACCTGACAGCAAACTCATAATTCGTTGACTAAAAATGGCAGGAGCGTCTCCCTGGTTAAATGACAATGGCCTTGTGTAGGTCATTGCTAAATGGCTGATGTTCAGATCCACTTGAGTTTTCCAGAGTTAGCCAGGGTTTTTGCAGGTTTAGCAAGGTAAAGATTCACCAGGCCTGATTTAGTCACTGCCCTCAAGAAGATTAATCTAGTTACAAGAGAAAGGAAAACACATGATTTCAAGGGGATGCGAAGTGCTCAGAGAGAAAGGACAAAAACCCTCAGTGTGGGAAGTGAGGAGTGTTTCCTGAGAAGGTGTTACTTGAGCCGAATCTTGGTGGATGAGCAGGAGTTTATGAAACCCTACCAGTGAGCCAACCCGTGGAAGGAGCCGAGATACCCTTCAACAGATGAATGGAAAAAGAAGAGGTGGTTCATATATACAGTGGAATATTGATCAGCCATCAGAAAGAATGAATAACTAGCATTTACATTGAGATGGACAGAACTGGAGGGTATTATGCTAAGTGAAATAAGTCAATCAGAGAAAGGTAATTCTCATATGGTTTCACTCATATGTGGAATATAAGAAAGAGTGCAGAGGATCATAGGGGAAGGGAGGGAAAACTGAATGGGAAAAAATCAGAGAGGGAGACAAACCATGAGAGACTCTTGACTCCAGGAACCAAACTGAGGGCTGCGGAAAGGGAGCTGGGTGCGGGAATGGGGCGACTGGGGGATGGGCATTAAGGAGGGCACGGGATGTGATGAGCGCTGGGTGTTATATGCAACTGATGAATCTTTGAACACTACACCAAAAACTAATGCTGTACTGTATGTTGGCTCATTGAATCTAAGTAAAATAATAAAAAAAGAAACCCTACCCGTGAACATCTAGGCAGAGTCTCTATAATTCATGCGGAAAGGAGGAGATATTTGTATAAATTCTAGTGGGTTGTACATAAAGTAATCAAAGGAATAGGGTCACTTGTAGAGATCTGTATCACGTAAGTTAGATTTTTATCTACCTCATAATATGATCGTAACCTTAACACCAGCCACATTGCAAGCACTTGCTGTGCACCCAGGTGGTTACTGGCTACTGCATTAGTGCAAATATAAAAAATTTCCATAATTACAGAAAGTTCTATTAGACATCAATGGTATAAATGACTGTTGGAAATATGGTCACAAAGTCAAACAAAGCCAAAAATTTTCTTGGAGAAGAAAACTTATATGTCTGTATGTGCACATACACACATACACATATGATACAACCTTACATTAAGTCAATCGTTTCTTTGATTTAATCATGTCTGTGATTAACTTAAAAATATCCAGTTGGATATGGGGGCGCCTGGTGGCTCAGTCGTTAAGAGTCTGCCTTCAGCTCAGGTCATGATCTCAGGGTCCTGGGATCGAGCCCCGCATCTGGCTCCCCGCTCAGCGGGAACCCTGCTTCTCCCTCTCCCACTCCCCCTGCTTGTGTTCCCGCTCTTGCTGTGTCTCTTTCTGTCAAATAAATAAATAAAATCTTTAAAAAAAAATCCAGTGGGTATTTTTAATAGAACTTAAACTTTCAAAATCTCCAGAGACAAGGAATTCAAGCAAAATATGGTCTGTAGAGAAAAGTACCAAAAAATAAAGAAATATACCAAAAATTGAGCCGTACCCAAAAAATATGAATGTGATAAAGGAATAAAGCAAAAAATAACAGAAAGGAGAGTAAGCATAAACAAAACAGAGCATTTTTCATTTCTTTATATTCTGTGTCGTGGATTCAGTTTTCACAACATTCTGTCCATCACACTATCAACATCCTGCTATTACATCATTTGTTTACATATTTGCCTTAACTTTTAAGCCTTTTTCATCTCATCTTGTTATATTCATATACTCAATGTTTTCTTCAATTTCATCATAGCCAAAGCAAATGTAATTTAAACCATATTTGTTTTCCTGCAATAAATTACCTTCTAAATATTCCTTTTTACCTCTTGTAGGATATAGTTGTATGTTAGGATACAGCATCTTTTCACATTTCTCGCGTTATTGTTGTTGGTTTTCATTCACTGTACAAGGAGAGATCTGTTCTAGGTTGGTGTTTGCTCCAAAATGTCGTAGGACAGACTCTTGTTGGGTAGATAGATTCTCGCTTCCCATGGGGACACTAGAGGCACAGTCCTTCCAACTAGGGTTGGCTGATGCTTGTGGAGCAGGTATTGAATCAAGACTGAGATTAGTACCAAAGAGACAATCTCACCTCTGCAATTTCTCCTCTGCATTTATTACAGTTGCTGCTTCTGAGAATGAGGTTTCCATGTGGAGTTTTCTATTCATACCAGTGAGTTTCCTGGCACAGCTGCTCACCTTCTTAGAAGGGACCCGAAATGTCAGGGAAAATCCACACGGGAGAAAAAGCACAAACGCCCAGAGCTTTATGTTTGGTGTGGCCCTGCTTATGCTTGATTTTGCCTGGGCGGAGCTTCCAAATATTGTTAACCCCCAGCGGCCCAGCCAACAAGGCTCCAAGCAGAACCACAGCTGTCCCCCTGCTGTTCGAGACTCAACTTCAAGTCCACTATAAATTTGCCTCTGCTTCTAAACTACTGGATGACCTCCAACACTTGGTTAAGTCAGCATATTGGGTTTTTTCCTTTTCCCATGATAATATAAAACGCCAAAATCTTAATGACCTTGAAATAAATATTCATCACCGACTCAAAGCTGCAACCCCACCTCACCTGGTCACCTGAGTCCACTGAGCTTTCATTCTCCAGAGCACACCTCCATGTCATTTCCTCAGAGGAACCTCCCTGACTTCAGCCTATAATTAGTCTCCATCCTAACCTGCAGTTTTGCTTTCCACGGTTTCAGGGACCCCGCTCAACCGTGGTCCGGATGCAGGTGATCCTCAGAAGGTCAGTAGTAGCCTAATGCTATGTCCCCACGCCCACGTCCCCCACCTCACGTCATCTTATCAGGTCGGCACCGTATCATTTCATAAGGAGGATGAGTGCCTAGTTGGAGAGGGAGAACACATTCACATAACTTTCATTACAGTATATTGTTTCATTGTATATTGTTACATTGTTCTATTTTATTATTGTTGTTGTCAGTTTCTTACTGTGCCTAATTTATACATTAGACTTCATCATAGGTATATATGTATAGGAAAATACATAGTAAAAATGGGGCTCAGTATAACCCTATGCAAGGTTTCAGGTGTCCACTGAGTCTAAGAATGTATACCCTATAGATAAGGGGCAGGGGGTCTACTGTATATAGCAAACCATGTGATTATCTGATTAATGTCTGTCTCATCAACTGGACTGCAAGCTCCACAAAATCTGGTATTTGATCTAGTTTTATCTTTATCTGCCAGTGTATCGCCAGCACTTAGCATAGTACCTGACATACAAAAGGCACTTAATAAAACTATTTACTAAATGAATGCGTGAATTAGTAATTTTGCTAATGAACAAACACATGCATAGAGTTAATACTTTCAATAATAAATGTGTATGGATAAAAATTCATGTTTTGAGATAATGAATCAAGAAATTAAAAATTCCTCCAACATGGAAAAAATTTCTCTATGGACCATTTTGAAAGCGAAGGGGGCCAGAGTCGTGATCTGTGAGTTTATCTTTTTTTATTGTCTTATTTTTATTCCCTAAATTAGCTTTTGATTCTGGTCACGACACCAAGCTATGCCACAGAGCCCACAAGGGAGAAAGAAACATATCCCACCCAAGTCCTCAACGAGTATGGGCTCACACTGGCTAGTTTCTTTATTGCCAGTGTTAATCCTCTTTTCATTACTATTTAAGCAGAAGCTTAGGTGAAGACATTCCACCTCTGTGCAATAAGGGAAGCTAATTCTGACTTCCGTGGAGCTGGGTTGAGTTACCGGATATGTTATAATTGATTAAGAAACAAACCCCTCAGGCTTGTGATAGCTGATACATGATTCTGGTTCAGCTTGAATCCATAATCCACTGGCTTCAAAATCTGTGTAGAAATGGGATCTGGAAGGCCATGAGTGTGGAAGAAGCAATTTGCCGACAATAGCCCAACCAAAGCTTCCAGAAGGCTGATTTTACACTAAACTAGCCTTCGGCATCTTTCTCAACACAATTAAGGAACACAAATTGATAGATAACTTTAATGTAGAATCAGAAGAGGTTAGAGCTGGAAAGGGACTTTCAGGCTTATCATTTTTACAGATGGTGAAACAGAAGCCCGGAAGCAAAGCTACACAGTCGATTCAGTGAAAGCGGGTTTGGATGAGAGCTCTACTTTCTGCTTGCAACCCAGGACTCTGGTCACTACCCCCAATCCCCGCCTTCACCAATGACTAGTCTACGGCCATTCCCGCCTTCCACATGTTGCCACTACTGTGTACCCTACACATCTAAGCTGGATGTGTCCCTTTAAAACATAGTTTCACATCTGTCACACTCACCTACTGCTCAAACTATTTAGTCCATTCCTGACATCTACGGGACAAAGTTGGAAGTCTTTGGCTTGGCAGGCGAGACAACCCACCTTCTGCCTCCTCCCAGCATGCCCATCACCTCCTGCTGTTTCCATGCAGTGACAGCCACTACCACTGACCATCGTCCTGGCTACATATATGTTTGCTTATGCCCCTCTCGCTGTGGTGATGCATGGGGCGGGGGTGCCCAGAATCCCCGCCAATGAAGCTCCTGTTGCCCTCAGTTGCAAGACCTTGTTATCAAAGAGCTGTCAGCCATCAGCCTTTTCAGAAGTGAGATGCTGCAGAAAGGCATCTCTCTGGGATCATATCCAGGTGCAGCCTCCATCCAACGACTAAGCCAAACGGAGGTATAAGGGCCCGGCCCTCTCAGTGCAACTTGGGACAACTGTAAAGGCTTCACTTGCTCCAGACCTCCTTGTGGGGTGGGTTGAGGCTGCATTTGGGTTGGCACTACAGCTCAACGTCCCCCTCTGCCTGTCTTCCCCCTCCTTCATCCCTCCCTTCCAACCTTCTCCACCATGGGTGCCCATCCCAAATAAACATCCTGCATGCTGAACTGTCTTCAGAGTCTGCTCCCCGGAAAACCCAGCAGGCAACACTCCCTGCCCCAAAATGCCTTCCTCCATTCTCTTTCACAGTCTGTTCCCCAGGCCACTCCTCTTCGGAAGTTCTGCAGCACATATAGACCATTTCACTTATTTTATATCAATATGAACCACCCACCCCATACTATTAATTACTTCATAGGTACATGGCGTCAAAAGCGTTCACTGTGCTTTACACCCATTTGTATCCACAAGACCTAGCACGGAAGTGGGTGATGCATGCACGGTAACAATGTTGATGATAATGAAGATGTAACAAATTTCTAATGCACATAATCCATAGACTATAGCTCCCTGAGAGCAGAGGACTGCTCTCCCCCCAGGTTCTTTATAACAGGCACTGAAGAGAACAAAGGACAGTAGGTTTACTTTTGCCTTCTTAGCCATGGGAGAGTAGGTGAGGAGAGAAAGGAAAGCGGAAGAAATGTTTTGCTGAAGGGGAATGACATACAAGGAATGTTGGACAAGGTCTTTTCTCCACGCCTGAATGACTCCGGAAGACACTAAGCAGACACCTGTCGAGCGCTGCCACTCTGGGGCCAGCACATCTGCTTCTGCCAGACGCCATGGCTGCCCTCGTCCATCTAGAATGAGCCACATTGTGAAGCAGTAGCCACTTCTCCGCCCTTAAACAGCCAAGCCAAACCATTCCTTTTGTTTTCTTCTTATGGAAAACCATAGATGCTTGGGAGACATGGGTTTGTCTTATTGAAAACAAGACTGGATACAGTGACTCTTAGGAAGGAGACCAAAAATCAACAAAAACCCACCATGAGCAGTTAGAGCCATGGCTTGAATTCTGTGACATGTGAGCATGTTCTGAAGAGGAACAAGAAATCTCACCCTCCAGGGAAAACTCAAAAGCCGGATACCGCCCTCCAGCGAGGGGCACTCCACTTACTGCTCTGAATGGCAAGGGGCACGGCATCCAGCCCTCGTCCTACAGGTGCAGACAGATCTGGCTGGGTACCTGACGGGAAATCGAATGAGGGGGTAATGGAAAAACTTACTGAAAACACTTCTCTTGCCAGAGCAGACACCGTCCGAGGTGGGGACACAACTACTGCCTTGAGGGGCCAAATAATGAAATGTTGTTTCAACACTCTTTCCAAGTGAGGAAAGAGGAAGTGAAAGATGAATGGCAGAAGAAAAGCAAAACAGGAACAGGACACAAGGGGAGGGTCAAGGAAGCAGGAAACCTCAGAAATGGTTAGAACTGGCTCTCGGCGGAATGGATTTCAGGAGCTTGCAGCAAGAGGGCAGCCCAACACTTCCTTATATAATATGTAATTTCCAAATGACACCTAGACCACCACATTCTCTGGGCAGCGTCCTCCGAAACCCAATCTAACCTGTCACTTCTGTTAGCTTTGGACATTTTCTTGGTGTCCAAACAGATAAATAATGAGGCAGTTCCAGAGTCCTTTTATTTCCCCCCAGCAAATCTATGACAAAAATCTTTGCCTTACGTTCCTGCAAATTAATCATTCCATCAGAATGACAGAGAAGGAAATTTCCTATTCTACTTCACTTGGAACAAAATGAGAAACTACTTCAAACCTGAGGTGTACTGTTTTCACCTAAAGCTAGCTTCGTCCTGTGACCGTCATTGTAAATACCATGCATGTTACCCAGTGTCCTTCATAAAATGACCCTGGCTTTCAGCTTAATAGTCAGGGGCGTCAGGGGCATGGGCTTAAGAATGAAATAGACCTAGGTTGATATACTGTCACCCAAGAATTGGTGATTTGGGTCCAATCATTTAGCCCGTTAAACCCGAACTTTTCCATGCATACAACAAATACAGGATTTGTGTCAGACACTAATAGTTGACCCTTGATATCCATACCTTTCTTCTTTTTCGCTGACAGAATCCCAGGTGGTGACAATCTTCTTCCCACTTTCCAGCCTCCCTTGCATTCTGGGTGGCCATGCGACCCAGTTCTGGTCAATGATACATAAGAAGATAATTGTTCTGCGTGTTCTGAGCAAACATTGCTTTTTTTTATTAATGGGACATATGTGGTTCTACCCCTCTTCTCTCATTCTTTCCTCCCAGGACCTTAGCATGGTCCGGGCAGCTGCAACAGCCAGCTCACAACGACAAGAGGATCAGCCAGTGCACTGAGTCCAGGCAACAGAAAGGCAAAGTGGATCTCTGATGGTGTCACCAAGCTATGGCACCAGCCCTATTTAAGTAACTATTGGTATGGCATTATGTTCTCCCAGCTAAAAATACTCACCTGATATAGAGGCTGTTGTGAAGATTAAAAAAGATTTTATTTTAAAGTCATTTGGTGAAGCACTGGCACCTCCTAGGTCTGTCCGACTCCAAAGCTTGCCCTCCTTCCATGACAGCAGGCTACCATAAAATTTACACTGATCTGTAACATATATTGCCCAATGGCATAACCCAAGTGTCACTCTATGTACTTTTTATTCATGTATTAATGCAAATACCTTTATATAATAAACAAACATACCCTTTTGACATTACACACTTTCTGGCTTCTCTAGAAAGACCTATGTAGGGGGGGGGGCACCTGGGTGGCTCAGTCGTTAAGCATCTGCCTTCGGCTCAGGTCATGATCCCAGAGTCCTGGGATGGAGCCCCACATAGGGCTCCCTGCTCCGCGGGAGGCCTGCTTCTCCCTCTCCCACTCCCCCTGCTTGTGTTCCCTCTCTCGCTGTCTCTCTGTCAAATAAATAAATAAAATCTTAAAGAAAGAAAGAAAGAAAGAAAGGCATACATGGGAAATCCCAAGCACTAAAGTCTTGCAGACAAACCACTCATTCTACCTCACACAAGGTGAGAATGGAGAAAATCATGGAATCGGAAGTATGTCAATTTGAACAAGAATATTTTGGGTGTCCTTGGCCAATATTAAGTCATGGATGTGGTTTAATCTTTCTTATATTGCAATGGTCCACTTTTCTAGGACAATTAGAGTGAACTGTGCCACATAAAATGAACTTTCCACATAAAGAAAGTTTGCCCCTTTAGGTATTATTTGCATTGAAGAAATATTTTCTTGTTAAATCTATTATTGTTATAAGCATCAATTATGACACTAGATTAAAATATAGCACTTTTAATATTCTCACTTGATCTCCTCATACAACTATTATAAAGCTGTCTATTATATCTTAAGGCACAATGTTAGACTCTAGTAACTCACACTTACCTTTTATTAGTTCCTCCACCTTCCCTGAATGGCATTTCATAATGTCAAAACCATTACAAATATAGATGCTTGTGCAGGGAAAAAAAAAGAGTACACCACTCAAAAGGCAAGGGGAAAGCACATTTTTTAAAATATTTGTTAAAATCAAAAAGAAGTAATGTTAGATTCCTGTTTTTGCTCATTTAAATTCAAGGCAAATGGACACAACGGTAGAAGAAATAAAAATGGAATGATTAGGTAATCAATTCTTACCAAAAGGGAGTGGATACAGATGAAGCTAAAATATAAGGACAGTTGTAATATCACAGGAGATTTAAAATGAATATTAGTGGTAGCAAGCAGAAAATAAAGTACATAAATCTGAATCCCATAAGGAACAGGAAATATTAAAGCTTCTCTCAGAATGCAGAAGAAAAGGATAAGAAAATTAAAACAAGATAAGAAATAATACTTGTGGCAATCAAAGAACAGCGTCAACAAATAACCAGTGTTTTTTATTGTAACAGAAAGAAATTTTCTGAAGTCAGATCACACCGAGACTAAAGAGATCCATTTCAGGCAAAATCATTGAAAAGAAATCCTCAAAATAACACATCCAGGCAAAATTTCTGCAAAGATTTATCTTATAAGCTTCCAGACAGGAAAAACATAAGTGATTACAAACTGAGAAAAATCATAGTTGCCAAGGATTATTTTATTGTTTTTATCTGTTATTCTACTTTGTTATTCCTAATTTTGTGTTTTAACATGAGGCTTCTTTTAATTTTTAATTTTAATTATTTTCCAAATAACTTATACTCACAGATCTTATTTCCTCCTTGATCCAAAAATTATTGGCTTAGGAGACAGGCTTACATCAACTTAGAAATGGCTAGATCTACATAATTTCATCTTTTGTTATACACATCTAATTTTAATTGCACTGTGTTAGGAAATGAGGTACACATATCTCTTACTATGGAAAACTTACTGATTTTTCCTTGTGAACTAATATGTGGTAATTTTTTGGCGCTTTCTATGTTTTTTTTAAAGAAAATATGTTTTCTATTTGGAAAGCATTGAGTCCAATATAAATCCATTAGATCAACTGTGTTGAGTATATTTCAACTTTTATCTTGCTGATTTCACCTTTTAGTTCCAACAGTTTTGGAGTTTTCTTAAATGTTTGGATTGATCATAATTTCTTCGAATAATTATAATTCTGTCTCTTTCTTTATAGTCTTTATACCACTTATTGCCTTTTCTTTTCTTATTGCATTGGCTGAGTATTCTAACATAATACTTAAAATTATTGTATGATTCTATTATCCCCTTCTTCATTTCAATAGGATGTTTTAACACTAAGTATCATGCTGATTGATAATACTCATTAAGAAATGTTCCTTACAGTACCACTATGCTTAAAAATTTCTTTATTAGTATTCTATGTTGAATTTTGCCATAGGCCTTCATGACATAGTGAGGCAGTTCTACAATCTGCTAATGATTGAATTTTTAATCTGAAATGACTGCAGTTTAAACTATTCCTTCACCCTAAGAAAAATCACATGTGATTGTGATGTATTAACCTGAAAAGAGAAAAAAAGCTGCTAGATTCCATTAATTAATATTTTATTTAGGATTTCAGCATTTGGTTCATGAGATTGGAATATAATCTTCTTTCTCTGGATTATCTTTGATGTTTTGGTATCCATAACATACTAGCCTTTTAGAGAGCTTTCTAGCTTTTTCTAGGCTCTAGACAGTTTATATTATAGAAAAAAACATAGTCCCTTGAATGGTTGTTAGAATTCATGTGGAAAAATTTCTTGGCCTGATGTCTTTCTAAGTAATAGACAGCTGGTTGCTTTTTCAACCTTTTCTATAAATATTGGTCTATTTATGTTTTCTATTATTTATTTTAGAAATTTGGGTTTTATATTGAAATTATCTATTGTATCTAATTTTTCAATTTTGTTATTAATTATACATAGGAGAGGTTGTGTGGCCTATGGAGTTCACTGATAGTTTATCCTCTAGATTTGGGCTCCCTGTCTCCCCTAGTGGTCGCTGGCTTCCTGGAGCATGAGCCTAATTCTCTGGCCCATGTTTCACTTACTGCTACCTAGGAGAAAATATTATTACGATGTACTGATCAGCTCAAACAGGGCACACCCCACTCTTTTCCCACCCCCTTTTTATCTGTTAATTCTACCTTAGGACTTCCACAGAATGGCTTCCGTCACAGAATTTCTCTTGAATATATTCTGGGCTACAGTTTCCTACAGTCTATAGGAACTACCTTTTTATTTTAGTACTTCCTTAGAATTCCTAGTTTGTTGGTACGACTTCCTCTTCTTTTCCAGGGTTATCATTGAGTTCTTGTTCTTTACAAATCTTTGAGGTCATTTCATGACATTTGCAACATGTCATAAAGTGAATGCAAAATTATTAGCCACCATCTTGATCTAAAGTGTTATGTACTGTCTTAAATTTCTTGTAAAAATGCCTACTATTTCCTTTAACACGGGGGTCTAATATTTTAAATATAAACATATAATCATTAAATATTCTACATACTCCATGGTACAGCTAATCACTTGGGAGGACCTAAATGCCAAGACTGATGGAAAATCCAATGGAATACCAGCAGAATTTCTAAGGAATGGAAGAGCAGCTTTCCCCTATTTATGAACACTAGCTTATTACCGAGGATGGTATGTTGGATAAACCTGAGGAAAAGTTTTTGCCAATATTGCTAATGTGTGCCTTAGCAATACAGAGTATTACGTTTAGTCAACTTTGCTTCCTCCTGTCCTAAGGATGGCTATTGCAGATCAAGTCAAAATCAAGTATTTGTCCCTTGTTTTCGCCATATGCAGAGCTACCCCAAATCCCTTCTGCCCAGGGATTAGGTCAAGGTATGAGGGACTGAGGCACTTTCCAAATTCCCTGGTAACCCATTTCTAGGCAAAGGTTCCCTCAAATTCTACAGTATGTGTCTTTAAGGTGAGCCTTCCCATCTAGTCACCAGCAGGTTATGGAAAACCTAAACCCATCTAATTTATGAAGTAGCTGTTGTCACAAATATTGCTCAAGCAGCAAAACAAACCCATCTACTTTTAGTTATTGAGATGCCAAAAATAAATAAAAACATGTCTTAGCTTATTAAAAATCTCCCACTGACCACAAAAATGTCCTTATAAATACTTCTAAGATTCTTAAAGAAGCTTCTAGAACATAATCATTAAAGATATAAATCTGGTAAGAAAGGTTAAGGAAACCCATCATTGGAATTTTTTTTCAAAGCCAAGTATCCTGATCTTTGTGGACTAAAGGCTACTTACTTATAAAAATCAGTAGCTTTTTCATCTTAAAATAAGCAATAGCTGGTTTTGCTCCTGAGAAACCCTGTTAGTTGATCATCTTATGGACCCTGTGAATTATGTAACTGATTGGTTTTCTCCCTCCAAGTCAGCTGCTGGAAAGCTCAGAATCGAACCTGCTCCCATCCTCTAGTAAGTACGTAGAGCTCTGTGGTGTGCATCTTTAGTGCAGTCTTATTCCCGGCTTCATCATGTGCCTTCCTCCTGTCTTTGTCATCTTCACACGGTTTCTTTGTCAGATTTTCAAGCTCTTTACAGGCTACCTTGTTTAAAATGAGATATGACTTTTTCAAAAAATAAAAACTCCCATTCTGCCACGTTTGCATAGCGAGGCTACCTCATAGAGTTTTAGTGTCCTTGAGATAGACTAGGATAACTACAGCGAGAGCTCAGAACACAGCATAATCAGATCAGAAAACCAGTACTAGGAGTACAGGCTCCCCACCTTCTGGAGGTTTCCTAAGAGGAGCTGGATGACCTCATAGCAGAGATGCAACATCAAGCAGGACACCTCTTACCTTCCCCGCTAGCTGAAGAGTTTAGAAAAAAGATGTTTCCACCCTCTGCAGCCATCGTTCCCAAGGTGAGATAGGAATTACCTGGGGGCAGGCTGAGCCCGATGCTCCGTGGGGGTCTGAAAAGGAGACTCACTTCTCCTTCGCTCCAACGATGACCTGTGCCTGCATGGTTTAGAGGAGAAATGTTCTGCTTCCTTTATGCCTGGTGTCCATATCTATAAACCATGAGACTATTTGCTGAGCATCTCCTCCGCCCCCCAAAAGGGCCCCACTTGTACCTGAGCTAGCAGGTGTAAGTCAGCAGAGACAGCTCATCACAAAAGGTGCTGCGATGCTAAAGAGTTACAGCTACTGGGTCATGGAACTCCAATATGACCAGCTCCAGGGACAGGAAACCAGGACTCCATCCCTTGCTTTCCTAGCTCTGTTCTGGTTATGCCCACACCAGCTTAGTGACAGTTTGAGGATGAAAAAAACATATATATGTTTTTTAGAGATTAACAAAATGTCATTGTTTGAAATTATTCTTCTCAGTGTCATTAACTGTGGAATAAGTCTCTACAAATCCAGATTAGCATAATAGTGACTCAGTAAAAATCCTTACAATTGCCGTATTCACTCATATCCCCTAAACCCAAGAGGGAATTTTCTTTTTTTTTTTCCTTGCATGCAAACTGCAAAATATATGTCGAAGACCTTTTTCCCTCTAAAGAACCCACACAGATGCATCATAAATTGTTGCCATAAAAATTACTATCTGGACTTAATGTTATGAGTTCATACTTTGTATTTTATAGTTAAACTGTTTCAAGCTGTAGAGAATTATTATAAAACAAAAAAATTAACAATTTCTGTTTCAGAGACTCATTATTCCCTTTATGCTAGGAGGCTCAGCACACTTTCCTCTGGTTTGAATACCAGCCTTTAATTAAATGTCCGCCTGCAACGTCTATTCCTCATATACCATTCCAGATGTCTATCCAGCGGGAAGGAGTCCCTGGGCTGTTTTGTGGTTGATGTCCGAGTCACTTTCCTGCATTTGCTGGGCACTGAGCCAAATAAATGATCTAAAGCATTCAAAATAGATGCCAAAATTAATAAATTTTTACTCGTATGAAATTCAGGACCGTGCACCCTGTTTTATGAAGTATGAGTGCTGTCAACAAACGAGAGGGGATTTTTAAATAAAGTCATCCCCCTGTAAATTTAATCAACACCATTGCTCCCAACAGCAAGACAGCTTCCATCAGACAAAACTTGGCAAGTATGGCACTGTCATTTGAAAGATTTGCACGAAAATGTGGTATATTACAGAGCAAATTATTTTCCAAGCCTCTAGACCCACAGACTTTTTCTGGTGAGTTAGAATGACATTAAACCCACCCATATAACGTGTGCAGCCCGTAAAAATGCCAAAAGACAATGAACTTAGCACCGGTCCCAGAGCTGTAATCACGCTTAGAAGCCATGACTCAGTCTCTCCCACCACCATCCGTACCTAATCTGTGGACACCCGCCATGATACTCTCCTGTCACAGTGTCGTATTAACATTCGTTTTGTCCACTCATTGTCCCTGCTGGACTGTGGACCAGTTGGAAACAGAAACTGTCTTGTTACTCATTTTCCCCCCCGGAGAGCTGGTGTATAGTAGGTGCTCACCTTGCTTGACTGAATGAAAGATTCCGTTCATTTTTGTGTAGGAGGGTGTAAGGAGACATTTTACATTTCCCATTTCACTCTTGTGATTACACCCAGACGGTCAATTTAATGAAACACAGAAAAGGGAATGATGTGGCAGGTTGTAATAAATACCAGTTCAGGAATTCTTTACCAGTATGCTTCCCGATACAATGCAGTATTGTGCTCTTTCCAAGGGCCATAATTTATCCAGCCCGTTTTGACAGATTCTAATGAACCAAATGTCACCGACGACAATATCCATTACCTGTGCTCACTGTAGCCTGACAGGAATTGTATTCAGAGTGACACCATCTCCAAAGCTAAAGAAACATACCCCTTCCACACAAAGCAAGATAAACAGGCATGTGTGATGTTCTGATGAAAATCCAACCCTATATGAGAAGTAGAAAGATAATCTAGCCACAAACGAGGGAAGTTCAATAAATTCCATGAAATGTCAATGGAATACAAATGGCGGTTCTATGGAATATAATCCACCGGTTAAAACAGAGCTGAACGTTGTTTATACAACTTCTAATACAGTCCGAGAGTATTTCTTGTGATCCAAACTCATCAATAAATGTAGATAAATGCAGAAGCAATTCCCCTGGCATATATTGTGCCCATTATTATTCAAACAGGACAGAATTTTCTGGGAAAATCCATTTTTAAGGAATCACGTAGATCCCAACCTGTTCCTTTAAATCCCAGTTATACTCAGGTATGTTTTGATCTGACAAAGGAAGCATCTGTTAGATAAAATACAGTGATGACGCGTTTATCTGACACCATTAGGGAAATTAGTTATTTTCCAAGTAATAAAGGATGCTCCTCCCAAACATCATTTTTAGTTTAACTCTTTTTAAATGGAAAGCATACATGACAGCCTTTAGACAGGGGACCTGGACCATAATGTAACACCTTCTTGGTACTCGGGATCATTTCTGGGAACACCCATTATTGTAAAAGCAATGGGTAAGTTTGTTGTGTTTTTTTTATTTTTTTTCTTGTTATGTTAATCACCATACATCATTACATCATCAGTTCTTGATGTAGTGTTCCATGATTCATTGTTTGTGCATAACACCCAGTGCTCCACGCAGAACGTGCCCTCCTTAATACCCATCACCAGGCTAACCCATCCCCCCACCCCCTCCCCTCTAGAACCCTCAGTTTGTTTTTCAGAGTCCATCGTCTCTCATGGTTCGTCTAAGTTTGTTGTGTTTTTCAGTGTTCCCACCCACTAGGCTTCTGAGTCCCTGAGGCTAGTTTTGCTTTGCTCTGAAACTGCTGTGGTTTCTTTGACCCCCGTCTCCAAGCCAGCTTCTGACTGCCCTTTCTCCCTTCCTTCTTCCTTGCCACATGGTGCGACCTGGGTACCACCCCACAGAGGATCCTCCAGTCTCAGTCTGTCTTGGTTCACCATTCCAGGCTTTGTAAGTCATTTCAAATTCAACCCTGCTGGCTTTACTCCTGGAGTCCCCACCTATAAACATCCCTTGTTTTGGCACATTGTAGGTGGGGCCAAGGCTCCTGGTCTTGTCCTCTAGCACCTCCTCTGGGCAATCGCTCATAAGCAACCCAGTACCTTCTATGAAGTTCCATGTCATCTTTATTTTTTTCAAAGATTTTATTTATTTATTTGAGAGAGAGGGAAAGAGAGTGAGCAGAGGGAGGGGCAAAAGGAGAGGGAGAAACAGACTCCCCACTGAACAGGGAGCCTGATGCAGGACTCCATCCCTGGACCCCAGGGATCACCTGAGCCGAAGACTCAGCATGGAGTCTGCTTGTGGATTCTCTCTGCCCATCGGCCCCTCCCCACCACGCTCTCTCTCTTTCTCTCAAATAAATAATCTAAAATAAAATAAAATAAGTATTTAGTCCTGGATGTCTACTCCACCATCCTTTCTATTTATTAAAATTGCCCCCAACCTTCATGGGGGTTGGTCACTTCTCCTGAGTCCTCATCACCACTTAGAGTATTTATCATGTTTATCATGTTTTCGTGATCAACATATTAGATCCACACTTGTAGAAAATCTGAGAAATACATTTAAAAGAAAACGTAAAACATTCATAATTCCACAGTCCAAAGACAACCACTGATAACATTTTGAGGTGTTTCTTGATGTTTTCTTTCTGTCCACATACGAATAAAATCAGAGACTTGTATGATTTTATGAACTGATCTTTTAACTTATGGATATTATATTAACATTCCCCCATATTGTTTCAAAAGTGTAAATGTAATAAAAATTTGTAATATTCCATCTTAGAAATCCCATAATTTACTCAGGCATTTCTTTATAGTTTAAAATTTGGACTGTTTCTGGTTTTCATGTATTATAAATAATGATGAGATTAATCAATTTTTTGCATAAAGCATTTTGTTTTGCTTAAATTTTCCCTTGAGAAATTCCCAAGAAAGACATTCTGCTGGATCAAAAAGTAAAGATATTTTTGAGGCTCTTAATACATGTTGCAAAACTTCTTATCAAAAGCCCTGTCCTTATGATTATTCAGGAGCACCTTATATACCTAATCTCTCCCACCACAAAAACCACCACTGGGTTTTCATACTTTCTTCTCTTTAAAGTAATGCTAGGGGTAAAAAATGCTATTTGGTCATTGTTTGAATTTACGTTTTGTCAAGGATAAGCTGGATCTCTCCATAGAACTGCTAACCACTTGCTTTCCTAATGGAGGAAAAATTATTTTCCTTTAAAATATTCATCTACTATCTTTAATTTTTCTTGCCTATCTGGAAGTCTTTATTTTATATAGTGAGCATTTTAACATAAGTTCTATTATGTGTTATTTTTCTTTAACTTTCCATTTGAATGTTTTTCGACAAATATCCATTTTAAGTCTTCTAAGTAAGTAGTCCAACCCATCGATACATTTCATTTTTCATTCATTGTAAGTTTCTTATTGTAATTTTGAGAAATTTGAGAAACTTCTACTTTTATGACCTTTTTATATTTTTATGGTTTAATTTTTATTTAACTCTTCAATCCATCTGGAATTTATTCTGGCATATGGTAAAGGTTTAAATTAACTTTCTCTAAATAGTTAACCAATTGTTCCAATACCACTTGTTGAATATATTAAGTGCTTACATTTACTGAAAGTATTTGAGGTAATCTGTTCACTTCTCAACAGAGATTGTAGTTACATTATAACTTTGGAGATAGTCTCACTTTTGTTAGTTCCTACAGAGTGTGTAATTGTATTTTTCATTTCCATATTTGATCAATAATTGTTATAGAAGATTTAAACATTTCTAAATGTTTATAGTTTTTAGCTTAAAACATCTTCCCTAATGTTATTCATATTACTTAGACTCAGAGAGTGTGGCCTGTATTAATTTCCGTACCTAAATTTTTTCTATTTCTGCATTTCCTAAATTCTGAGATGCCACTTCTCATTTTTTTTTTTCAATTTTTGAAATGAGAATGCAATGCATCTTACAATCAACATCCTTAGTGATAGTTTGGGATTTTTTTTTTTTTTTGCACAAGCTTTTGGTAAATCAAAGATGTCTTACCACATCTAATTTCCTCTCCTCTTCCGTCTCTCTCCTCTCTGTTTTGAGTACAAAGGTTAGCCCTCTGATATCTATACAACATAGCTACAGTCTCCTTCTCATAAAATTGATCTCCCTGTCCTTTCCCTGTATGACTGACCGGCTGATATTTGTTTTCTCTGCTTCGATTTCCTGCTGAATCCAGAATGCTTGATCCCTCCTGCATCTTGATTTCATTTGAAACGAGGCCTTTCCTTTGTGGGTCTTTGTTCACCTCAGGCCCCCTGAGAGTCTAAGCAGTTTCACAGGGGCAACATCTTCTAAAAAACAAGCAAGGGTCCTAGGTTTCTTAGTTTTTGTTTTGTTTTGTTTTGTTTTGTTTTAAGATTTTATTTATTTGACAGAGAGAAAGACAGCCAGAGAGGGAACACAAGCAGGGGGAGTGGGAGGGGGAGAAGCAGGCTTCCCGCGGAGCAGGGAGCCCGATGCGGGGCTCGATCCCAGGACCCTGGGATCATGACCTGAGCCGAAGGCAGACGCTTAACGACGGAGCCACCCAGGTGCCCCGGTTTCTTAGTTTTCTTGTAAATCTATTCTGCAGGAAGACAACCCTAAGAGTGTTTCGAGAATTGGAGGTCCCCTTCCCTCAAACCATAAAACCTTTTCGTAGGTTCTCTGATATCTCTTGTTTATACTTCTTTAAGAGGTTAATCTATCTGGAATTGGATAATAACTGAGTAGCTGAATTGGGGGTTGGGGAGGGGGATCTCTCAGAGACCCTTGGGGAAAGGGACCTTATTCACCTAAATCCTTTACTAAGGGATCTATGAGTCTGAATCGCCTGTGTATGCATATGGACAATGTGACGGTTGGGTCCAACCCCACTAAATGCTCATGAATGATAAGGCCCACCAGGTGTTTAATGATACTGCTGATCAGATGAACTCTGGTTGTTGGAAACGAGCTTTCCTATGGTGTGTGGCAAGAGTTGACCTAATACATGTAGCATATAGCCATTAAGACCACACATGGCAGACAAAGACAAAGCTGAATGTCAAGGCAACCTCCCAGCTATGCCAAACTGTTCCAATCCCAGGTCCGGTCCACTTTGCTGAATTGAAGAGTATATACGCTGCATCTAAATAAATTAAAACATTAAATATATATATATATATAAATTGCTAACTAAACTGTACAGAAAAAAAATTGTCTATACTTATCTGAACCTAGGAAAGAACAAAGGTTTTCTACCATTAGTTTTTAGGCTTTTTTTCTTTTAAAGATTTTATTTATTTATTTGACAGAGAGAGAGAGAGAGAGAGCACAAGTAGGCAGAGTGGCAGGCAGATGGAGAGGGAGAAGCAGGCTCTCCGCTGGGCAGGGAGCCGGATGTGAGGCTCGATCCCAAGACCCCAGGATCATGACCTGAGCCGAAGGCAGATGCTTAACAGACTGAGCCACCCAGGCGCCCCAGTTTTTAGGCTCTTATTCTAATATTCTACAGTAAAATTTGGCAAGTTTAATGACGTATTTTTTTAATTAAAAAATACAAATGGAATACTTTAAGGCTGAAAACAGAGAAAAAACATGCTTTTAAAACATTTTAGCTAAAGGTTTACACTAAGTTCATGGCATTATAAATCCATGTCTTAAAATTGGCTGAATTTGGGACACTTACTTTATAAGAGCATTATCCTATAATGGGACAGGGAATTAAGCTGCTTTAAGTTAGAACACAAAATAGACTCAACTTGTAAAATATGCTAATGATAACACGGGTTTCACTGCCAATAGCAGGGCATGTTTTCTGTCATTAAAATATTTTAGTGCTTAACATAGCTATTCAGAATGTAATGCTCACTGACGCATTCTAACCTTTGTCAGTGCTGACAATCCAAAATACCTTTTGTCACCAACCTCTAAATCAGTACTTCTCAAACATGTTCTGGCATCAGAATGTGTGAAACATCATGGGATGCTTTTACAAGGCCCAATGGGATACTAATAAATTAAACTTTAATTTACTATACTTATAATTTGGGACAAAACTGAAAGCTAGTTCCTATCATATTTCAGTATGACAAAGAGATCAGGGGCCATTTAAGAAATATCTATAGAAGCATCTAATTGTAAAATGTTTTTCTATTTTTTTTCTTGAGAATTTAAGATCTTTTAAATTGTATTATTTAAAAGTGAACATGTTCTCCCTTGAGAAAGACCTGGGTTCGGTGAGGTCATTACCTCCTCCAGAGCTCAACTCCCTTACTAATAATGGAATGACACCACCTCGCAGGAACGTTGGGGTTTGTTTTCTTGTTGTTTGTTCAGTAATTGTTATTGTTTTTACTTTTTATTATGGAAATCTTCAAATGTAAATATAGACAGAATGGTATCATGAACGCCCAGCGTCACTCACTCGGCCCTACAATCAGCAACACAAGGCCAATTTTGACCCACCCACTACCCACCATGCTCCCCCAGTATTTCATGGCAAACGCAAAATATTGTGTCATTCCATCAGTAAATATTTTCATGTACATCTGTGAAAGATACCCTCTTTTTTAACACAATCACATTACTGTTTTCCCAGCTTAAAAATTAGCAACTGACAATAAAATGTTAATTTTCCGATTTTCTTATGTCATCAGTGGTATTGTAATTCAGGTTAACTAGTTAGTTAGTTAGTTGGTTAGTTAGTTTCACTGAAGATCCAAATAAGACCCATATATTGCAAATGCTTGAGATGTCTTTTAAGTCTCATTTAATTGTTTCAGTGCCCCAGCTTGTCCTTTCTTTCTTTTCCCCTTTACAATTTATTTGTTGAAGAAACTGGGTTGTTTGTCCTGTAAAGTTTCCCACCGTCTGGATTTTGGTGGTTGCAGAGCCATGACTTAATTGAACACATTTCTCTCAATACTGTATTCCTTGTAAATGGGTAGAAGGATCTGGAGCCTTGATTTTTTTTTTGGAGGGGTGGGTAGGGACCACAGAGGGCAGGAGTACTCCATAGATGGTATTGTGTTCTTCATCAAGAGACACATAATGTTTAGTTGTCTCTCTTGTGATATTATTAGCAGCTGCTGCTAGTCTATGCTTAGAACCATCATTTCACTGAGGGCTGCAAAATAGATGATATTCTCACTCTGTAATCCTTTCCTTATTAGCTGGAGTATTTCTGTAAAGACAAATTTTCCTCATTTACCATTTGGTCACTCTGTGGTACAATTCATATAGAGAAGGCAAGATAAATATTTGGAGTTATTTCCCTTATTCATTTTCAATATCATGAGTTGATTTCTTAGCACCCACCAACATTAAGACATTTTAGTATCATTATTAATTTAAACATAGTTGATAAATTTAAATCCTTTGCAGTTTTTATTGTTATTGATGCCCAGATTGTCCCATTTTATGTTCATAAGAGTCTCTGCAAGTTGTCCCCTGAGCCCTTGTGATGAGGTTCTAGTAATCCAAAGTTAACCAAAGTTAATTACATGACGTTCCAGTCTAATTGTGCATATTTCTACCCCTGAGCCATTTTCCCATGAGTCCTGGGTTCCTTCTAAGTGGGAAATGATATTTAGAGACCATAATCTGGGCACGAGTGGTGCCGTTGCTGGTAAACTGGTCATTTGGTCACTGTTTTTAGTACTTTTCAGTGAGTGGGGCTAGAAAATACATACTATATTATTTTTATTTAAGATAAAATACCTCAGGGGTTCTTAACAGATACTTACAGTTCAACTTTAGGACTATTATGTTTTTCATTTCTCTTTCACATCTCTCTCTCGTTTCTCCCACACCAAGAATCTGGGTTCTCAAGAATACCAGAAATAAAAAAATGGATGATCACATTTTATTGTTCACTTGCTTTATCCCACATTACCCACAGAGCAGTCTCGGGTAGCATGACGAGTGCTGCCCCCTACAGTAAGATTACTGTAGAACATTTTATAATTTTATTTTTGGTTCTTTTTGTCCTCGGATATACCCGCATACAGTCAAACTAATATGTGTTAAAGTCACCTGGAATAATTCTTTTCTCTGTGTGGTTAATGCTACCAAATGAAAACACAGATTGTTTTTAGTTTTGTTACTTTTTATTTTTAGGGATTATACTTTTTAAATCTAATTTCATTCTATGATTTTATAAAATATTTGCAGGGTTCCAGAGTCAAATGAAAGATGTATGGGAAGAAGTTTGGCTCCCATCCTTCCCTGCTATACCTTATTCTCTCCCTTCCCATATATTAGCTCTTTGGGTTTTTGGTTTGGTTTGGTTTGGTTTGGTTTTTATCAACTCTTCACAAGTTTCATCTCAGGTAGTACAGGGGCCATGTTAATACTCTCTGTATTGTGAATTTTAGTATATGCACTCCTGCAGCAAACACAGAAGATTGTTTTGAGAAGCAACTGTAATTATAATGCCCATGCAATATGCACGTACATGGAGGTTACTTAAAGGACAGCTATCATCTTCGTCTTATTTGAAAAAGGAAGAGCCCCTTCTTCTCTGGTTTTCAAGATGGGAATTGCAGGAGGTACCCTGGAGACAATTCTATTTCACATTCTCACATCCCACACCCAGCACAGTGCCTGGCACACAACAGAGAGTCAGTCGCTATTTGCTGAGGTAACTACTGAATCAGAGCCTGAACATATAATTGCTCCTTTAGACGCTGCTGCTACCAGCTTGGATGTCAAACACCAAGACCTCAGGTCAAGGCATCTCATCTATTGTGGGAACAGTGTGTTCAGGATTAGGTTTGTAAATGGAGCACAGCTGTGCTTAATGCCTCTATTTAACACGTCGCTGCTCTATTCAATAGGTATATATTTCAGTGTGGCATAAACCTAATACAAAGGAAAAGCTTTGAGTCAAAAATCTTGTCTTTTCCTAATCAGAAAGGGAAGTCTGCTCAACCATTTTAAACTTTGCAGAATTGAAAACTTGTCAGCATTAACTCCCAGAGGAAAGGGCTCAAGAAAAGGCATCAGCTAAGTGGACTAGGAGTACTGTCCTTGGTGGCCTGCCATGTGGGAAGAGTGGAGAATTAGAAACAGAGCAGCTGGTGTCCCCAAACAAACGATCTGATTCTCCAACCAAGCCTCTGGACTCACAGTGTTTGGAAGAAAGAAAGACTTTCCCCAGTTTCAGGTAGAGAGTAAAAAACAGAAATGAACACACATACACACAAGAAAAGAAATCAGGGTAGACTTTTTGTTATGACCAAGGAAAATTAACATTTTTGAAGAACTTATTTTACTCCTTCAGGAAAACTCAGAAATGAAGGTATCGTTAGAATTTCGTCAAGTCGTCACCCCTGCAAACAGACCTTCTCTGCTCTGTGTCCACGGGAGACAGAGAAGTCACACAGGCTTGCTCCAGAATTGTTCTCAATTGTTCTGTTCAACAGAAGAAATAAGACATCCATGTCAATAATTACAGACACAGATGAAACCGTGGGGCCACGAGCAAGGATGAGCTACTGTTCCCCCCAAGAGCAGGAAGTAACCACTCTAGGCTGAGGACCTCCCTGAGAGCTACCTGGAGGTGGATGGAGGAGATGCTACTGAAGCTGGGCATTGCAGGAATCACAGATGTTCAGTGGCGAGCTTAACATGCCAAGGGGCTGGCACAGGCAAAGGTCTGGGAAAGGCAGGACATCCGTTTTGATCAGCGCACTGGGCACATGAAAAGAAATGGGGGATGAGAGAAGCCAGGTAGCCCAGGCCAAGCTGTGTAGGGACGTGAATGCTGTTCGGGGGTTGAGCTATCTCAGAGGAGGGAACATATGGGACCCACTTAAGGTTTCTGATAAGGGATGCAGCTTTCCGTAAGCCAATGTTCACTGTGCAACTACTATGTGCCAGCCTGTGAGTCAGATCTGAGAGTATGATGATAAAAAGACATAGCCCCTGCCCCTAAGGGGCTCAGAGCCTGTGGGGAGAGTCGGACGAGGAAATAATCACCGTGCTGGGGACCAAGGACAGGGAATCAGTGGAAGAACTTCCAAGGGGGTGAGGGAAGACTGAGGGGGAGAGTATTTAATTGGTTCAGCCCAGCTCTGGGAAGGGGGGTGTATGTTAGGTTACGCTCATTAATTTCTACATAACTCAAATCTGTTCATGTGAGCAGCCACATATTAACTTTCAGAAGCGAAAACCTGTCCAAAACAACTGTGCGTGTGCAGAGTGACAAAGAAATTGAAGCAGTTTCTGGGAAAAGGCAATATTAAAGGCCATCAGTCACTGTCCGGGACTATCACTGCTGACCCCAGGGACATGAGGCTCAGCAGAAAGTGCTCCAAACCTCAGATTCTGGACCATGTTTCCTTGGAACAGTTCATGATGCAGCAGCCCCACAGGCTTTGCTATTTGGAGAAATAAGTCACCCAGACTAGCACTAGAGATTCAAATTGACCAAGGGCCCTCTCTGACCACACCCACCTTCTTCTCTCCTCACTCCCTCCCTCGCCACCCAGGAAGGTCATGTTCTGCTCAGGAGGGAGGAAGTGATGTAAGAAAATAATTCCCAGGCACCTGGGTGGCTCAGTCGTTAAGCATCTGCCTTCGGCTCAGGTCATGATCCCGGGGTCCTGGGATCGAGCCCCGCGTCGGGCTCCCTGCTCCGCGGGAAGCCCACTTCTCCCTCTCCCACTCCCCCTGCCTGTGTTCCCTCTCTCGCTGTGTCTCTCTCTGTCAAATAAATAAATAAACTATTAAAAAAAAAATAATGCTCTTGGGCGCCTGGGTGGCTCAGTCGTTAAGCGTCTGCCTCCGGCTCTGGTCATGATTCCAGGGTCCTGGGATCGAGCCCCGCGTCGGGCTCCCTGCTCCGCGGGAAGCCCGCTTCTCCCTCTCCCACTCCCCCTGCTTGTGTTCCCTCTCTCGCGGTGTCTCTCTCTGTCAAACAAATAAACAAACAAACAAACAAATAAATAAAAATAATTCCCGAGAAGCTAAAGGAAGGAGCCAGCCGGCAAGCAGACTGAGTCTCACCTGGGTAGGAAGTGAAGACGAGGACGGCATCAGGGGACTTTCCTGACGAAGTAATAATTGAGCTGGAAGATAAACAAGGCTCAGCAGAAATGACAGGGGAGGGGCAGGGGGTATAAGAAGCAGAGGGCGATGTTCCAAGAACCGGGACAGTTTGTGCAGAGCCTGCCGTTGGAGAAGAGCCACGTGAAAGGACATGCGAAAGCTTCATTAATAAAACCAGGCCTGGAAATCCACTGGAAGGCAGTGCCCAGAGGACATCCAAGTGGGGCACCCTGAACAGCTACACACGTGCCCCCTACTTGCCCTTAGAATGTCCTACCAAGCACGGTAGCCAGCAGCACCCCACCCCAGAGCTACCCAATCCCCTTCAGTCACCACAGCCCAAGAGTGGACAGTGAAGTCCAGGATGGAAATTTAGATGACCAACCGTCCCCGTTCACCTGGACCATCTCAGTCCTGACAAAACCAGGACGGATGGCCACCCTACAAAAGCTCCCATAAGGCTCATAATAACGGGGTTATAAAAGATAACTCAATATAGAGAGTAACACAACAGACCCTTTCAAGATACTTCTCCACCTGGCCCCAGGCATCCACACGGCAGCACCATTTTCCCACCATCCGAGCCCTCGAGGATGCCTTGGCTCCCCCAAGTCCAGATCCAAGAAAAATCCGGTCAGAGAGATAAAGCTCCACGTGGGAGCAGACGAAAGTGTCCACGGAATGACACAAGCCCCACAGAGCTCTAGTCCGTCAGGAGCCTCCTTGCAAGCCATGCCTGCGCTTTTGTGATGTAGGCCAGAATTGGCCCAACAAAAGGAAACGTTTCCAAACTCCAAATAAGCCAATCAAAACATAATGCTTGAAATCCCTCATGATAGGGAATAAATTCCATTATTGCCTTTACCCCCAGCCCTTCCAATTCCAGCTTGGAGAGGACCAGCGATGTCTTTTCCTGCCTGACCTGGCTCTCTCTCCCCGGGCCAGCAAATCAACTCACCTTTGTTTTGTGGCTCTTTCAACCTCCGTTACTTCTGCTTCACAAAAGAAAGACAGGACATGGCTCCATCCAGCCTCCACCCGCCATTATTCCCCATCCTCGTGGCCATGCTGCAAGTCCGGTTCCCTGTCCTAAGCCCTGCACTTTCCCCAAGATGGCAGACACTCATGAAAGCACTCCCTTTGCTACGCCACAGCGGAATATAAGCCCTGGTGTGCGCTGCAGGGGAACACACGTTCGGTAGCAGAGAAGAGAGGTTGAGAGGTGAGCGCACTTGCTTTCATCCAAGGAGTGCGGATGACACAGTTAGGGTTGCTTGCAGTGACCTAGTCTCAAAGTGCTTGAAGATGGAGCATCTCTGAGCAGGGACTGGCCTGATGTCAGACAGAAGGGATGTCTGAGCACAGGCAGCAAGGGCTTTGTCAGGATGGGACCAGGCTCTGGGCACTCATGACTTGTAGGGGAAGCTGCATCAGGGACGGCTGATCTTCACCACCCTGTAGGCACCATTCAACTCACCCGGCGAAAGTGATTTAAAAAAAAATCACACAGTACCCCTGAAAAAGGAGTCCAGGAAGACAGCATTAGGAGAGGAAAGTGTCTGCATCTTTCAAAAGATGGATACTGAGTCTCCAACATCAGACCCTATTCTTTTATGCTTGAAAAATAGCTGATTTGCGGAAAGCTCAATGATAATGGAATTCAGAGTTTGCCTGTGCCAAAGCCGATCAGAACAGCACGTACTGCTGCATATACAATGGTCATGTATTTGCTCTGGGCCTGAAATGAGAACAGACTACACGTTATTCCACTTAACGTATTCTTGTCTTCTAACAGACCATGAGCTCGCTTTCTCATTAGATCGCTAAATCTTTGGAATATTTAAGGAGCATAACTACATTTGACCAAGATTACTCACTAACAAAGGAATGAGCTATTCAAGCTCAAATGGCGTGCTGCTTAAAAACATTATAAACACAGGCCAGAAACAACACAGAAACTCGCCTATCTGGAGAATACGTGAGCGCTCGTCTCAATCGGCGGGGGGGTGGGGGGGAGCTGACAATACCCTATACGTTCAATGGCTATGTCCATCTTCCTCCACCAGAAATTTCAGAAGTTGGTATATACTTCCCAAGTTAAAAACTATTACATAAATAACTTGGAAATGTCAAGTGATATTTCTGAGGCCTGCCAACAGTTTAACCACAATGAAGCTCCTCGCCAAGATATTCATGAAAAGTTCAGAAGAAGTTACTCTGAGAAAGATGTACTCACAGCAAAGAGATTTCTTCTCCTTAGAAAAAAAATGCATAAATCAATAGTTACAATAAGGAAAGGGAAAATTAGGTTTGTCGTAATAGTAGAAGAAAACAGACTTTTAAGAGAACTTTAGAAAATGAGACTACACAAAGACTTCATTATTAATATATGATTGTTACTACTAGTATTAAAAATTCATTCAAACATTTCTCTCATACTTTTCCTTGCCACAGATTAGATGTAAAAATGTCTTAACCGAGCTTAAGGGCAAAGAACAGACACTTGGCTTTGGTACCGCCTGGCTGTGTGATCTTGGGTAAGACCCTGTTCCTCTCTGGGGCTCAGATTCCTCACCTGAAAAAACAGAATCCCTGAACATCCTTCCAACTCTGACTTGCTACAATTCCAGATGCCTGTCAGGGCCACAGACCCAGTCCTCTGCCTCCCTGGCAATGGAAAGAGTAGAGAAAAAAACAAATTGGAGAGGCATTTGGAAAGGAGAAAGCACACAGATAGGCAGTCAGTGGCCCAGGGAAGGCAAGAGAAGAGTCAACTGTGACTCCAACCAGAGCGTCGTAATGCCTTGGGATTTTACAAAGACAGGATTTTATAAACATGGAATGAATCACGTAGGAGTCTGGATTTGACTTCAGGGACAGTAACTGCAATTCTTAAAAAGGACGCCTGTCTGAGGTGAGGCTGGGGCAGGGGGAGGTAGGTACTGGAAGAAGTCAGATTTTAATAAAAGCTAAACTGAGTAGGAGAAAGTAGCAGGAGACGATAAGAATTTGAACATCAAGTGGGCACTGAAAGCAACAGTAGACCCGAGTGCAGGTAACAGAGTTTCTAACTTGGAAAAAAACCTTGAATCCACTTAAACGTGGGCAGTAAGAGACAAAACGCATGCCAGATAAGGCAGGGGCTCCTTCTCTGGAGTCCAAGGGAGATAGAAGGTGACGGGGAGAAGGGATGATGGGTACCAACAGGTGTATGAGAACCTCTGCAACATGAAATCAAGGTGTTCTCTAACTGGCTGCAAGCTGACATCAGAATTTACCCTCGGTTAATTTTAGGAAAGTCAGAACCCACCACTAACCGAACACGCAGCCTTGTCCCACATGCCTAAGTCCAAGTGATTAAAGTTTGGTTCTGCCTTTCGGTGTTCTGTAAGTCTAAAGCTGCTAAGGTAGACTTTATACCACCATGTACACAACAATGAACACGGGCGCTAATTTCTAAGTGTGCTTAACCTCCTTCTATCCCACTATGGCTGCCCATAAGAGGAAGCGTATTCCAGCAAATCCACGTGGTCTGGGAAGACGCACCTTCCACATTTCCCTGCACCTAACAAACACCAAAAAAATAGAACACAAAAATAAAAGACTATTTGTGCAAAACAAGGAGTTTCACTAACATTTTTTTTAAAGATTTTATTTATTTGAGAGAGAGAGCACGAGCTGGGGGTGGGGGTGCAGAGGGAGAGGGAGAAGCAGGCTCCCCACTGAGCAGGGAGCCCGAAGCGGGACTCGATCCCAGGACCCTGGGATCATGACCTGAGCCAAAGGCAGACGCTTAACCGACTGAGCCACCCAGACACCCTGAGTTTTGCTAACTTAAAAAAAAAAAAGAAAGAAAGAAATGACTTCTAATCAAGGAAGGCTAAGCCTAGAACAGACTTTTACATCAGTCCCCATAATAAACTTCTGAGGCCCCAAGTTGAAAGCTTCAGTGAACTAGAGGTGGGGATGGAAAGACTCACCACCTTCTTTCCCAGAAAAAGACACAGGCCGAGAGTTGACTGCCTGCCCCCATAGGCTACGGAGCAAGAACAAACTGCAGAATTCAAGACTCTGCTTCCTAGAACTGGCCGACATTCAGCTGTTTGCTATGAACAGGTCCTCTGCGGGATCCACTCCAAAACCCACCATGAGAAAGGACAAAGCAATTTACCCCAGAGGCTGGCTGGCTATCAGGTCTTTGGACCACAAGCCCTTCTCTCGTTGTCCCAAACTAACACGTGTCTACTACCTTGTACGTCTGAAGCAACCAAATGTCAGGATGCTGCCCCTGTGGGGACACGTTCGCTAAACGGGAAGTCAGCACCATTTTAACTTGAGCTGCCATGTTCCACCCAGACTTTGAAAAAAACATCATTCCTAGTGCGACAGAGAATAGGAAATCCTTCCCTTGGGTCTACCAAGGTCTCCAAGACTCTGTTGACGCCAATGGTGGAAGCAGGATTTTTAGGAAAGGAGATAATCTTCTGGGTGATTCTCTTGAGAGAAGGAGCTAGGTGCCTGAGGTCAGAGTGCCATAGTCTTCGTTGTTTCAAACAACTGTCTGGGTGTCCTTGAGTTGGTCACTTGCACATGCAGAGTCTCTGGTTTTGTTTTGGTTTTTTTTGACTCATAAAATGAGGCGTTTGGGCCAAGGTCTATACCAGCTGTAAAATTCTATGATTCTCTAAGTAACGGTTTACTGCATGGCTGGCAAGACCGCCTCGATCATCAGAATGATCCAATTAACACTCTGCAATGTAGGCTATTCCATCTGTAGTTTCAAAAAAAAAAAAAAAAAACACCAGACTGTTTCAGAGTGGGAGGCTTTCAGATCATGAAACCCGGTCACTTTGCTTTTCAAAACAAATGGAGAATCTGAGGTCCAAAGATGTTGAAAACCTTTGTTAAATTACAAGCTAATTAGTAGCAGAAGCAAGACGAAGGCTGTCTGACAGGTCCTGTTTGCACTGAGCCGTGCTGTTAACCCCGCCAGCTTCAGCCCTACCGTCGGCAGCAGCAGCTGCTTCGGCCCCTGCACCTTTTATGTGACTCGTTAAACCGCCTACATCACAACTGTGCTTTCCTGGCCTTGGGGTTATTAGTTTTCCAGACACCTAACCTAGGAGACATTGGAAGAGTGACCTGAAAGGTCTTCGCGAAAGTAGGCCAGGATAAAATACTCTAGAAAGTCCTACGAGCTCTGTTGAAGACAGCAAGTATCTCTCCTGCACCTGTTGGCTTCCGATTTTGCAGGCAGGAGAATCGTTGGCGGCCAGTCCCGAGCCTATAACTTCAGGAACCAGACGGCCCCCTCAACAGCACACTCTCTCTGTCTCTCTGGCTTCAGGTGGCTGCGCAAATCTGCAAAGGCCTCAGGTAGGTACCTGGCCCCGGGCGGCCACTCCCACAGACCTGGCCCTGTTTCTGGCCAGGCTGGGATCTGTGGATTCCAGCAGCCGCTGGACGTGACAGGGCAACACCAGACAACTGTCCCCACTGCTCTCCGGATGTGGACTGCAGAGGGACAGCACTGAAAAACTTTTAGGGACACTCTGGGAACTTCCATGTGGGGAACAATGCCACATCCCACCCAGCCCGCTGCCTTGTCCAATCTCTCAGACATAACGCTGTCTGAGAGAGGCCAGACACCTATAGGTATGCGCGGTGCGACCCCATTTATGTAAAATCAAAAATATAAAGCACAACTAGGATAGTGACACAAGTCAGAAGGGGTGATACTTCTTCAGTGGGGACACAAGGAGCTTCCCAGGAGTTGGACATGCTCAGTTTCTTGATCTGGGTTTCTGTAGTCGGGTGATTCCAAACATAAAAAGGTATTTAAAAGTTCAGATATGTGTGTACTTTACTATACACATGCTAACGCTCCATAAAAAATTATTGTGTGAGGTCCCCGATGTCAGTGGAGAACACGCTTCTTCCTTTCCTTCAGCACAAGGATATCTGAGATTCTCTGAATGGGGTCTTTGTAAATCGTATGAGTCATAACAACAGCTAGATCACATGCTTACGTGCAGCAGGCCCTAGGCAGAGAGACTACACGAATGACCTCCTTTAATCCCTAAAGCATTTCCGGGTGGACACCATCCAGGTCTCCACCTCACACCGGAAGCATGAAGTCGCTTCAGGAAGTAAGGTGAAGCAGCGTGCCCAGCGTCACCCAGGAAGTCAAGCATCAGAACAGCGATTCAAAACCAACGCAGTCTGACTCCAGAGCTTGGGAGACAGAGAGAGAGAGAGAACACGAGCAGGGGGAGACGAAGGGCAGGAAGCAGGCTCCCCACTGAGCAGGGAGCCTGATGCGGGGCTCCATCCCAGGACCCTGGGACCATGACCTGAGCCGAAGGCAGACGCTTAACAACTGGAGCCACCCAGGCGTCCCCAGAGCCTCTGTTCTTAACTGATCTTCACATTTCGTTGTGTGCTGCAGGACCCGGGGATTTTTCAAGCTGGGTTTCCCTCTGCCTGAGAGGCTCCTGCCAGTACCACGTGGTCTGCACGCTCAGCATTAAGAGAAAAGAGGACCGAGGACTGGGGTGCCGGATTCTCTCTAGTGGAGCACGTTCTAGAGTTCGTTCAGGAGATACACCTAGTTGGGTACAAAAGCCTGTGTAGCCTGTTTTCTTTGCTTCTGCCAGTAGAAAGCAGGTGCTATTACTGACTTCCTATAGTCTGACCTGATTCCTTCCCCTTGAGAGAAACGCACAGTGGGGGCAACACACAATGTTTTCACATGCTGTTCGCTGGGGCTTTCTGGAACACCGTGTCTTAGGACAAGATTTCCACAGCGTGCCACACACTTTTAAGATCTGCTTTAGGCCTTTTGAAAAGGCTAAGGGGGCTTATTTTCCTCTTTTTCCAGCCTGCATATTGTTATTATATTAAACATAAATACAACGTATCCGTAGAACCTGGAGAAGGCATTAATCACTCTTTAATTAAACAGTACCTGGCTCATGATTTTCCAGACACCCTCTTTTATCCTCTACTGCCTTCTCAATTAGCTCCCTGAAGTTCTCACACAAAAACCTGTTGGATCATTGATTTCTCGATTAAAAGCCACCATAAATTACAGGCCCTATAAAAATCCACCGGGGAGAAGGGTAAAAAGCAACTTAATGATAGCTTAGACCCCATTAGCAGCCAGTCCCCAACGCCCATCGGAAGTGTTAACTGGGCTCCCCTACGTGAACGTGGGATGATCCCCTGCTGGCCCCTGCCCCCCACAGCAATGACTCACATACGCACTTTACAAGACACGTGGAAAATCGATTGCATGTTGAGATTTTTTGTTAAACAATTGGTCTCCTTTTACCACTGTTCCTGAGCACCTGGGTAGCTCCCTGCCCACAGCTGGGACCCGGGGTTCACAGCCTGCCCCTCACCCCAACCCCAGGTGCAGAGCCAAACGTCCCAAGTGCAGGCCATTCAGCAGCAGCCTGGCAGATGGAAATGAATGGGGCCTCCCCCCGAGCTGGGATGCAGGGTGCTGGGGTCAGACCGCCACTCCTGCCACCCTCGGCACCTGACTCGCCCTCCCTCACGAGCCTGGTCACTCTCCCGCCTCGTGTTCAGCACTCTGCCTGCCCGGCCTGCTCCCCATTGTCACATCCCACATCTGTGCACGCTGCGACGGCAACCGTCCCAGAGCAGCTGCTGCCGAGAAGCACCACCCACTCCCTAACTAGCATGCTGCAATCAGGCCCGAACTTGCTATGTGGCCTTGACCACACAGAAGAGGACACCTCGGTCACTGGCCCATCTTGCTCTGCCCCATCGTGTGTCCCGAGAAGACATTCTCGCCCCGTTCCACATCTGCACCTGACCCTGCAGGTGCCAGGCTCTGCCAGGTCCACCCAAGGCCTCCATCACCTTCAGTCCCACCCGAACACCCCCTGAACTCCAGCCCCACTAGCTAGAAACCTCTGCATTTGGCAGAGTGGACATGCTCTGCTTCCAATGAGTGGTGAGTGATTTCAGAGACACGTACGACCCTTCACGCTGTTAAGGCGTCAACGTGAGCTGGGAGTGGAAGGGAGTCAGTCCTGAGTACCCAGCTTCCATGCCTCAGCCAAGCACAGCCTTGTTCTCAGCGAGCTGCCATGAAGGAACTGAAACACACACACACACACGTGCATGAGTGCGCGAGGAGGCACGCCTGCCCTGTTCCTTTCCGCAAAATGGGCAAAAAGATCAATGTTGGCACTGGTGAAAGAAAGGGAGTAAAGGCCAGGAGGGCAAAGAGAGGGAGGCTTAATCAGAAAACAGTACTCTTGGATAATTTCAGATAATAAATAAATAAATTTGGTGATCACTAAAATGAACGAATCTACCACAGATTTCCGATAAAAATAAGAAAAAGTGACTCAAGCCGACACCCCGACCCGAGCAATAACCACACACTGTGTAGGAAATGGTCTGTGCAAGCGTGGGCAGCCCAGAGGTCTTGGGATCCTTCCAGAGAGTCAATGGCTTATTGAACTAGTTGTGCCAAGGGGAAGAAAACATGATTATTTTGAAGCTGTTTTTGAGAAACCGTTTCCGGCCCACTGGTGGACGGCAAAGCCAAAGGGAGGCTCTTTCAGGAGGTTCTTACCTGGTCATCATAGCGGTATGTGAGGAACTGCTCCCCTGTTGTGTCTTCGAGAAAACTTCCCTGGGGGGAGAGTGCAAACTCAGGAAGGAAGTAGGCTCCGGGGGACTTCTCTGCTGTGGCCTGAAAGGTAAGGTCACCTGGTTACAAATAAGGCCCCGTGAGGACCCCCTGACAGGTAGTCCCTGAAGCAGGGTGATTCCCAGAGCACCCACCCGCTAACGGCTGTCCTCACCAGGGAAGTGACCTTGCTTAGTAAAGGCCAAGGTGAGACACACCAGGAGTCTCTGTGAGGCGCTGTTGGGCTAGGACACCCCACTGGTCCACCTCAAACTGGCGCACACATTATTGATTGCCTGACACCTGCCCCCTCCCCACTGCCCACAACCTTCCAGCGATTCAGCTACAGTACAGTTAACTTAAGGCCTGTTGTTGCAAATCCACTGTTTCTAGGACTCTCTTCCTTTCCCATCCTTCCCTCCTTCTTTCCTTCCTTCCTGTTTTTGTTTGGTGAAAGAGTGAGATACAAAATTTTTTCCGCACTTCAAAAGAAACGCATGTTCGCCGTAGAAAACTTTGAAGATACCGATGAACACAAAAGAAGATATAAATCACCCCATAAATCCCTCCAACCTATAATCACCACTTCTAATTGTTTCGGCATATTTCCTTTGAGACTTTTTTTTTCTCATAATGCTCTGGATGTTTATATAAAAATCCAAGATGAAATAAACATGGCTTTTACAGGAAGACTCCATTGGGTTCAAGGGAAGCCCATAAGCTAGCATCTGAATCATTAGATGTAAGCCCCGTTGTCAGGGTTAAGGGGAGTCAGGAAGGAGGACATCATTTCTTGGAGACTACGGGCGGGTCCAATGGCCCAGGGGACTTGCCGCCATCACTTGCCATCACCTCCAGCCCATCCAAGAAAAGGTGGAGTGTGCCGAGTGCTTATCATGATCCCCGCTTTGACTGGTTGACAAGGAGGAAAGAGATAAAGGAGATGGAGCCCCCACCCCGTGTACAGCCCCCCCTAGTCCGGGAACACAGATCAACAATTCTGCCTCCAACAGGATACCTCACTCCGCCTGCTTGGGAAGGAGTAAGAATCCAAGAAAGAGGCCACAGGTGCTACGCTGAGGAAAACACTCTGTGCAAACAGAAAGAGTGGGGAATAAAAGTACCCCTCAAATACCTCTGCTCCTCCAATGGTCACATTCTCAAACTGCAGCAGGAACTTTGGTTAAAGCAAAAGATCCATGTGAATGCTGCACTTTAAAAAGAGCAATCAGTAGGTGATAGCTTTGGGAAGGCACAGAGAACAGATAACTCTATGTTTTGGTTGGCACTAGACTGTTCCAAAAACTTCAGAAGTTTCTTATGAAATTTCATTCACACAAGGTTTTCAGCCCAGTGAGCAACAGGAGTCTTCCCAGAGCCATGCAGCCCCCCATCTCCCTTGCCTTCCTTCAGAGCGGCTTGCTAGAGTCTGGATTCCTCTGATCTGAAGTGAAGAAAACAGGACAATCACGCGCAAGAGTTCAGTGTGGTGAGCAGCGAGGCCTGCCTTGACACAGGCCTGTCACCTCACTGTGTTTGGGCAGGTTTTCTCTAGTATGCCGCCTTCTGTGGGGGCGGCTTTGCTCCATAAGTTACGGAGAGGGGGGGTCCCCTGCAGCTTGCCGCAGTGCCAGGGGGTCAAGAGTCTGGCAGGGAAGTCTGGCCAGGCCCCGTCAAAGGTGCAGAGTGCGTCCATCACACCTGGCCAGCCGGCGCTCTGATGGTTGCTGAAGGCTATTGCCATAAGTTGCCTGGGAAGGAAAAGGGAGAGGAGCTAATACCACAGACCCCACAGAGACAACTGGCTCTCACATGTTTTAGTGCCGCTTTATGGATCTCAACATGAAACCCTAGAAAAAGCAAAAAATCTCCCCAGTGTTCATGTTTTCACTCCTTGGTGGTTATTTGCATAGGGGGGAAAAAATCACAGACTCTCTGGCTTGACTGTAGCTACAGCTGATCACCTTCCGCTTTCTGACCTGCTGTTCCAATGTGTAAATTTTAACAGGCTTAAAAAAAAAAAAAAAAGTAAGACAGGAATGAAAATGTCCATGTGAAAGTATGAGGTGAACTTAATGATAAGATTTCTTACTTCTGTGTATATTTCCTAGGCAGTTTGAGTATGTATCAAAGTCCAGTTATTCTCACCAAAGACAAACACATCTAGGGAAACCTCAGGAAAATCCTACATGACCGCAAGACAACAATGGGTTTCATCTCAAGACAGTTCCTATAAACTGATCACCAACATGCCTAGCAAACGGTCCATAACATTTCATTGCTGTAGTTGTGATTTGCTTCTGTTGCTTTTAGAATTCATAAAATCGCAATTTTAAATGCCTAAGGAGACTTGCCAGACACCACAGAGCAGAAGCCAGGCCTGGAGCCCATGAGCGACCATATGCAAAGACACAGATCCAGTTACAAAAGAGTGGGGGCTGGGAGCAGCCTAGGGTCGTCACCTGAAGACAGCTCCCTGAATACAGTGCTTTATATTTAGCTGACCACACATGCCACATGTATTTACTGAGCACCTACTATATGCCTGGAACCATTCTAAGAGCCATGGGTACGATGAGGAACAAGAAAGGTGAGGTCCTCAAATTTATGGAGGCTTCATTCTAATGGAGACCCAGAATAAGTAAATAAATTCGTAAACAAGAGAATTAAAGTTCTAAGTCATATAAAGGAAATCAATAGGGTGATATGGGGTAAGTTGAGTCTGCAGACAGGAGGGGTCAGTGAGGCTAATCCAGGTGGACAAGGAAGAGAGCAGAGAGAGGAGAATGGGAGGGGTAGGACATGCAGAGCACTGTGGGCCCAGGCAAGGGGTTAGAGAACCACCAGGTATATCTCAAACCTTGACTGCTTCATGGAGAATGGGTCAGAAGGGGGCAGGAATGGAACCATAAAGACCAGCTGGAAGGCTATTGCACTAATCCAGGAGAGAAGGGACAATTCCTTGGACAAGGATGATGGTGGAGAAGGGGAGAACTGAACGGACGAGAAGCAGAACCTACAAGACTTGCTGATGGGTGAGAAGGGATGAATCAAGGACAATTTCTGGGGTTTAGGCATGAGCAACAGGCTATAAAGGAATGCCATGGATGGGCAGCCCTGGCAGGAAGAGAGGGCAGGGAGGCAATAATTCTGTTTGAGGCATGTGAAGTCTGAGATGCCTAGGAGACATCCATGCAGAGAGCTTGAGGCGGCCATCCGTTTAATATGCAAGTCTGGAGCTCAGAAGGGCAGTCTAAGGCTGAAGACAGAGATTTTGGAAATCATCGTTGACATTTTCATACATACATACACTCACATGTTCACAGTCATCCTACCTGAAAGAACCCTCCCTAGAGAAAGAGTGTGACAAACTACAGGGCTTTGTCTGGGGCCCTCGATAATGCTAATGTCTGAAGGTAAGGAGAGAAGGAGCAAGCCCAAGAGGTTAAAACTGGTAATCACTTAGAGAAGAATAAACGAAAAAAGAGAAATACTGGGTCATGGAAGGATTCAGCATCAAAGAGAGGGGGCCAACTACCTTCAATGTCCCCGAGATATTGAATAAAAGGAGGCCGGAGAAGGGTCCACTGGGTGTGGCAACAAGGAGGTCATCGCTGACATCGACAAGATAGGTACAATGGAGTGGCAGGGAGCACGGTAATGGGTTTGGGGACCAGATGGGGGAAGACGAAGAGACCAGTAGAGGACACTTTGAACAAGGCAATGGTGAGAGGGAATATGGAAGTATGGGCAGAATTTTTAAAGATTGGAGAAATGGGAGCATGTGTGCTTGGTTATGGTAATCATCTAGCGGTAAGAGAGACCATGGAGGAGACGAGAGAGATAATCGCAGGAGTCGAGCCCTTGAGAAGACAGAGGAATGGGGTCCAAACTGCCCGCGGAGAGCCTGGCTTTCATAAAGATGATGGCCCTTGGTCCGTGTGTGTCTACACCACACCACACCCACCGGCAGACCCCTGACTTTGACCCTCCATCTTCCTTGTGCCTATTCCTAGACACCCCTCTCCAGGGTC